>NW_007245998.1:236645-261591 GCF_000164805.1 Carlito syrichta
CTCCCTCCCCTTCCTTCCCTTCCTTTCTTCCTTTCTTCCTTTTCTTCTTCATGGGCTTTGATGTTTAAGTTGAATCTTCTTGACCTGACCTACATTGCAACTATTTTCTCTCTCAACTTTCTTTAAAAAATTTTTTTCTTTTCACTTTTTAAAAAAACTTCATTTTTGTTTTCTTAGATGTTTTCTTTTTTTTCCCAATATGTCTTATTAATTTTTAAATTGGAATGAGTTCTTTATTGAGTGTCTTATCATTTCATCTTTATTTCTGATACTATTTTGCATTATTCCATGTTTTTGAATGTAATCGATTCAATTTTATTTCATACTCTCTTTTGTTACTTTTTTGTTTTTAATTTTTGAATTTATAATTCAAAATTAGGCTGGTCTCGGTGGTTCAGCCTGTAATCCTGCGCCTTTGGGAGGCTGAGGTGAGTGGATTGCCTGAGCCCGCGAGTTCGAGACCCGCCTGGACCACTTGGCGAGACCTCATCTCTACAATAAATCAAAAATCAGCCGGGCGTGGTAGCGCCTGTAGTTCCAGCTACCTGGAAGGCTGAGGCGGAAGGATCGCCGGAGCCCGGCAGGTCGAGGCTGCGATGGCCGGGAGCGGCCACTGCACTCCAGTCTGGGCGACTGAGTGAGACTCCAACTCAAAAAAAAAAAAAAAAAAAAAATTCAAAATTATTTTTCATATCCCTAAATACTTGTTTAAGAACATTTAATTGGTATGAATTATTGTGTTATCATTTTTTCTTCAAAATAGCTGTACTGGGGAAAGAATTTTTACTTGTTAGATTGTTTTGAATCATAGTTTCCGTTTTATATATTTAATAGTTATGTACAAAAATGTTTTGATTTTTTTTCTATTTCTATACATTTTGTGGACAGGATTCTAGGACAAGATCCCTGGCTCTGTCAGTTTAGTAAAATGTGGTACATTTAATATATGATATTGGTGATGGGACAGGAGGAATTTTCTACTTTCTTTTCACTGTCAAATCTCCAAGGGGCACCACCCTTCCAATATTAATCTAAATTTTCCTGTTGTTGTGAACTACCAAGTCCCCGATTTGTGTTCAGTTTTTGGCATTCAGTGTTCTTTTTATGGGAGAGTGTTGGATTTTTTTCCCTTTTATCTTAAGTTTTTCTTTTTCCCAATTCTTAGATGTTTCTAGGAAAACATCTAAGAAAACAAAAATGAAGTTTTTAAAAAAAGTTAAAAGGAAAACATTTTGAAGAAAGTGTAGAGAGAAAGTAGTTTGCAGCTGTGATGACAACTCTGTTGAATTTTCTTTTTTTTTGGTCTACTTATAGGTTATCGAAAGTCATGTTTTCTTCTTCTTTTTTTTCTCCTAGCCTTTTGTAGTTTTATTTGTACTACTTGATGATTTGATATTTTGGGGGCATAATGTGTGTGGAAACTTGGAATCAAGTAATTGTCACTATCCTAAAGGCCTAGAGACTCCCAGATATATTTTTACTACCAATTTTTAATTTGATTTCCTTTTAGCCAGAAAACATGCACTATATGATAACAATCTTTTCAAAGTTTTGAAACTTTTTGTGACCCAATGCGTGAAAATTCCATGTACTCCTAAATATAATATACATTCTACCATTGTTGAGTGTGATGTTTATTGAACATATTGTCATTAGGTTCAGTTGATTAAATTGATTTTTTATATCATCATTGATTTTTTGGTACTTTTCCTATCAATTATAGAGAGGTGAGAGGTAGCTTCTCCAAGTATAATTGAAAATTTATTTATTTATTTATTTATTTATTTTGAGTTGGAGTCTCACTCAGTCGTCCAAACTGGAGTGCAGTGGCCTCTCCTGGAAATTTATCTATTTCTTTCCTTATTTTTTTAGTTTTTGCTTTATGTATTTTAAAGTTTTTAAAGTCCATGCTATTAGGTCTATTGACATTAAGAATTATTAATATTTCTTGACTGATTGACTATTCTTATGAAATGTTCTTTTGTATTCATGGCAATACTTGTCTTGAAACCTACTTTGTCTGATATTGATATAGGTACCCAAGCTTTCTTATGGTTAATGAGTATATGGTATAATTTTATCATTTTTACTTGTAGCTATTTTATAGTTAACCATCTTGTACTTTAACCTTTTGTATATTTTGCACTTTTAATAATTTTGTATTTAATGTTCGGTCTTGTAAAGAACAGAGTTGGATTTTGCTATTTTAATACAGTTTGACAATGCTTGCCTTTTAATTGACATACTTAAGATCATTTATATTTAGTATAATTATCAAATGTTTAAGTTAAATATACTGTCTGCTATTTGTTTTTTTATTTGTCTTATTTATTTTGCTGCTGTTATTTTTCACCTTTATTTTTAATTAAAAAAAATTTGATTATTAGAGATGAGGTCTTACTATGTTGCCCAGGCTGGTCTCAAACTCTTAGGTTCAAGAGAACCTCCTACTTTGGCCCCCCAGAGTGCTGGGGTTACAGGCATGGGCCACCACACATAGCCTACTCTTTCTTTCTTTTTTGGATTATTTGTGTGTGTGCGTGTGTGTGTGTGTTGTGTGTGTGTATGTGTGTGTGTATTATATTTTATATCCTTCATTGACTTTAGTGGTTTCTCTAGGAGTCAAAATATGCATCTTTAACTTATTATACTCAACTTTCAAATAATGTATAGCATTTTAGGTATAATTTAAGAAAATTGCAACAGTATATTTTCACTCTCCCATCCTTTGTGTTTTTGATGTCATTTGTATGTATGTTATATATTACTTTCATTATTATTTTTTCTTTAAACAGTCATATTTAGAAACAAGATAATGATCTTTTATATGTTCAGACATATTTTTCCATTTCTGGCATTCTTCACAATGTCACATCTGTCCAGGTTTTTACCTGCTTTCATTTTCTTTCAGCCTAATGAATTTTTACAAACATTTCTTATAGCACAGATCTGCTGGTTACAATTTCTCTCAAATATTATTTAAAAGTTTCCCTATTTAATCCTCATTTTAAATGATATTTTCACTGGATATAGAATTTTACATTGATTTTAAAAATGCTTATTAAATAAATTCTCCCACTGACTTCTGGTGTGCATTGTTTATTTTATGAAGTCAGTGATACTATAATCATGATTTTCCACATTTTTTTCCTCTGAGTACTTTAGTATTTTTATTTATTTATTTATTTTTGGAGTTGGAGTTTCACTCTGTTGCCCAGGCTGGAGTGCAGTGGCACACTCATAGCTACCACAGCCTCAACCTGCTGGACTCAGGTGATCCTTCCGTCTCAGCCTTCCAAGCAGCTGGAACTACAGGCATGCACCACCACACCTGGCTAATTTTTTGATTTATTGTAGAGATGAGGTCTCACCAAGTTGCCCAGGCTGGTCTTCAACCCCCGGGCTCAGGCAGTCTTCTCACCTCAGCCTCCCCAAATGCTGGGATTACAGGCTGAGCCACTGTGCCCACCCTATGTTTGTTTTTTAGCAATTTGATTCCTCTTGGATTTAATCTTTTGAGATTCTTGGATATGTGGGTTAACATTTTTATGGCATATGAGAAAATTTCAGCTATTGTATTTTCAAATATTTTTCTGTCTCAGGAACTTTGTTCTCTACTTTTGGGACTCCAATTACATGTATATTAGACTGCTTGATCTTTTCCCACCAGCCACTGAGGCTTTATCATTTTAGCCTTTTTTTCCAGTATGCTTTGGTGTTAACAGTTTGTATTCTCTATGTTCTGCCTCTTCTAATGAAGTTTATAATGTTATTGAGGATATCTAATACATTTTTAATCCTAATTATTATTTTTTGTCAGATCTAGAATTTTAATTTGTATATCTAAAAATAATTTTCATTTTGCTACTAAAAAATCACTTTTCTTTACTCAGTGTGTCTGTATTTTCCTTTAAATCCTTAAACATATTTCTTATAGCTCTTTTAAATTTCTTATCTGCTAATTCTAACATCTCTGTCATCTATGAGTCTGTTTCCATTCAATTTCTTTTCCTTTCCTTGTATGGGTCACCTGTTTCTGCCTTTTTTCATGTCCAGTCATTTTTGTGCTGGGAAGCATGAATACTGCATTGTTGAGAGTCTGAATTTTATAGTATACTTAAAAAAGTACTTAACAGTACTCAATTTATTAAGTTTATTATATTTTCAAAAAGGCTACTCAATACATTTTTAAATTTTATAGAATTTATCCATCAACATTTATTTTCCTATTTTTTTCCTATTTTTATTTTAGATTCAGGTGGGTACAAGTGCATGTTTGTTACATGGACATGTTATGTAGTGGTACGTTGGATCTCAGGTGACCCATTCTCCAGATAGTACTGAATAGGTAATTTCTGAACCCAAACCCCCTTCTTTGTGGAGGTTATCATTTAGTTCCTGCACGTAAGTGAGAACATGTAGTGTTTGGTTTTGTTTCTGAGTTTGTTCACGTAAGATGATGATCTACAGCTCCATCCATGTTGCTGCTGTAAAGGACATGATTTTATTCTTTTTTTTATGGCTACATAGTATTCTATTGTGTGTGTGTGTGTGTGTGTGTGTGTGTGTGTGTGTGTGTGTGTATGTGTGTGTGTGTGTGTGTGTGTGTGTGTGTATCACATTTTCTTTATCCAGTCAATTGTTGGTGGGCACTTAGATTGGTTCATTACTTTGCTGTTGTGAACAATGCTGCAATGAACATATAAGTACAGGTATCTTTTTTTATCTAATGATTTTTTTTCCCTTTGGGTAGGTCCTTGATAGTGGGATTGCTGCTAATTCAATTTTTAGCTCTTTGAGAATTTGCCATACTGTTTTCTATAGAGGCTGAACTAGTTTTAATCCCATGAACAGCAAATAGCATTTCCTTTTCTCTGCAACCACATCAACATCTGTTGTTCTTTGACTTTTTAATAGGAGTTATTCTGACTAATATAAGGTAATAGCTCATTGTGGTTTCAGTTTGCATTTCTCTGATGATTAGTGATGCTGGGCATTTTTCAACGTTTGTTGGCCGCTTGTGTGCCTTCTTTTGAGAAGTGTCTATTCATGTCCTTTGCCTACTTTTTGATGGATTGGTTATTTCACATTGAGTTGTTTGAGTTCCTTGTAGTTTGTGGATATTAGCCCTTTGTCTGAGGCATAATTTGCAAATATTTCTCTCATTCCATAGCTTTTCTGTTCACTCTGTTTATTATTTCTCTTGCTGTGCAGAGCCTTTTTAATTTAAGTCTCATTTGTCTATTTTAGTTTTTGTTGCAATTGCTTTTGGGGGCTTTGTCATGAATTCTTTGACTAGGTTGATGTTTCCTAAATTTTTTTCTGAGATTTTTATAGTTTCAGGTCTTATATTTAAGTCTTTATCCATCTTGAGTTAATTTTTGTATATAGTGAGAGGTCATGAGAGGTAGGGGTCCAGTTTCATTCTTCTGCATATGGCTAGCCAATTTTCTCAGCACCATAGTATACTCATAAAGAATATTAATTTACTAGGAGATCAGTATGATCCTTTTCAGAATTGTTTTTAAATTTTCTTAGGATAAACCCAGAGTACTCTTTACACGAGGGCTAGAGTAGCTCTACCCTTAATGTCTGGGATTTTGGGGATTTCATTTAAATGTCTGAGCAGTTCATTGAGATCTTGCCAATCTGACTTGTCAGAAATTCTGTCTCCCAATATTGTGCAACTTTCAGAAATACCATTCAGCTCACAACTTCCATGGTTTTTTTTTTTTTTTTTCTTTTTGACCTTACAGATTTTTGGAGTTCCTTCTTTGTATAGATCTCTCCTCTTTGGTACTATGCTTTGAATCTCCTCCAGTAGCCCTGACTCTGGTTTCAGCCTCCTCAGTCTAGTAAAACTACCATGTTCTGCTGGTCTCCACCTTTTTGAGCCATAGTCTGAAATGTTTCCTCAGGCATAAAGCCAGGGTGAATGTAGTCTTTACCTTGTATGTATGTTTTCCTTTTTTCTGAGATCACAGTCCTGTGCTACTGGGTGTATAACATCTGAAAACTACTGCTTCACATATTCTGCCCAATTCTATAGTTGTTTATGGCAGGAGGGCTAGTCTGTTTCTAGTTACTCTATCATGGCTAGAAGTAGAAATTGCTAGCCACTATTAAGAAATTTTCATGTCACTAGAAATTGTAATAATTATATACCTCCATTGGGATATTGCCTGATATGGCTCTTTTATGTCTAGTTTTATTTGACAGCAGAAGTAAACACTGGGGTACAAAGGCTTCCAAATCGCCAAACAACTGAATACTTGGCATACATATACTTTGCTAACTGTATATCTGACAAAGGCCTAACATCCAGGATCTACAAGGAACTCAAATATGCAGAAAAGGGGGAAAAACACCCCCAAACAAACAGGCTCATTAAAACATGAGCTAAAGACATGAATAGACACTTCTCAAAAGAAGAGAGATGGGCAGCTAACAGTCACATGAAAAAGTGCTCAGCCTCACTAATCATCAGAGAAGTCAAATCAAAACCACATTGAGATACCACCTAACCCCAGTAAGAATGGCCATCATTTTAATAAAACAAACAGCAACAGATGCTGGTGAGGATGTGGAGAAAAAGGAACACTTCTACACTGCTGGTGGGAATGCAAACTAGTGCAACCTCTTTGGAAAACAGTGTGGGGATTTCTGGAAGAACCAGATATTGACCTTCCATATGACCCAGCAATACCCCTATTGGGACTATACCCAGAGGAACTCAAATCATTCTACAAAAAAGATACCTGCCCATGCATGTTTATTGCAGCACTATTCACAATAGCAAAAACATGGAACCAATCGTGCTGCCCATTGAAACTGGACTAGATAAAAAAATGTGGTACATATACACAATGGACTATTATGCAGCCATAAAGAAGGACACATATGAACTTCGTAGCAACTTGGATGGATTTAGAGTCTATCATACTCAGTGATCTCTCACAGAAACAAAAAACTAAGTATCACATGTTCTCACTCATAAGCGGACCTTGAACAATTATCATAATACTCTAAGAAAGGGATTTGCAGTAGAGGAAAACTGCCAGGGGAGGAGGGGTGGGATTGGAACTGCTAGGGGAGGAGGGGTGAGGGAAACTGCCAGGGGAGGGAGGGGCATGCCTCATCAACAAGGGTACATTTGAAATAAATGTACATAATGAGCATTTGTAAACCTAAACCTGAATTGTATACCACATCTTTAAAATCAAAAATTAAAAAAAAACTTGGCATACATATATACTCATACGTATATATGTACAAATAAATATATACACAAGGACATACACACATATACATACACACCCAGAAACTGACAAAAGTGGAACTTAAATTTTTTTATTAAAGAAAATTATACAAAGATATTTGATAACGAGATATTATTAACCAAGGACTTTCTTTTTGCTCATCTCTTGGCATTTTATACTTGTAAGATTCTTAGATTTTGTTTGTTGGAATTTTTAAAAATATCCATATTTTAAAAACAAGAAAATGAAGGTAAAATAGTTGACTATGATGCAAACATAGTAAATAAAATTATATAATATTATAATATGATATTTACTATTTCAGTAGAAATTCAATATCCTTAAATTTCAGTAGAAATTGAATTTCATGAATGTGACAGATAACATCTCATCAGATTTTCTTTTGTAAAAACAAATAAGAATGTTTTGCTAGAAATAAGATTTAAACAATCAAGAGGTTTTTTTCCTTTTGTTAATAATGTCATGGATATCAACACCCACATATATGTCGATATGTGTGAGTATATACACATGCAATTTTTAAAAGTTTTGGTTGGTTATTGGTTATAGCTAAAGTTATGTGTTTAAATCTGGGGCTATGTGATATAGTTGTGTTGGAGCATACAATGCAGGCAGAAGTGAAGTAGAGAGGTGAGTAGTAAGTAAGAATGACAGTCCAGGTGAACATGCCAACATGAGGAGAAAGACTGTTAAGAGCATAGAATGTGTAAGATTCAGTAAGGAGACCAGTGCGACAAAGCATGGAGGATGAACATACCCGAGGGCGGGGCCAAAGAACATTCCTTTCTTGAACGTTTACTAGGTATCAGTTGTGCCAGGCAATCTGTAGTTTTCTGGTGTCAATACTGGCTTTCAAGAAACTTATACTCTATTAAGGATTCAGATATATAACAAATCTGTTTTTTTTTTTTTTTGAGTTGGAGTCTCACTCTGTCACCCAGACTGGAGTGCAGTGGCTGCTCCCGGCCACCGCAGCCTCGACCTGCTGGGCTCTGGCCATCCTTCAGCCCCAGCCTTCCTAGTAGCCGGAATTACAGGCGCGCGCTACCACGCCCGGCTGATTTTTCGATTTATTGTAGAGATGAGATCTCGCCAAGTTGCCCAGGCAGGTCTCGAACCCGCGGGCTCAGGCAATCCACTCACCTCAGCCTCCCAAAGGTGCGGGATTACAGGCTGAGCCACCGAGCCCGGCTAACAAATCTTTATAATATAATTATCAAAATAAGTTTTATTGTGTTAGAGGTTAGCTTTTATATGTAGAGAAAGCTATTTATAGTTATTTAAATTCATTTAAATTTTTATTGAAACAAAAATGGTTTTCCTCGAGAGCTTATATTTCACTTTGAAAGGTTGATAATTATTTCACAATCTTCTTTACTTTTTCCTGTGTATATTTGATTATCTTAGGATAAACAGATAAATCACCTTGAAAATTTATCTCTTTTAGGAAGTTTGTTAATGGAATTCCCTTACATACTTAAAATAAAAAGTTAATACTTTTAAACAAAATGTGTAATTGGGAAAATATATAACCCTAATAATAAAAATCTTCTCAAGTACTATCAATGATTCTTGAAAATTCTAATAAATTTAGAAGAAAAACCCAAGTTTAAATTTTAAAAAGATTTGACACTATTAGCAAACTTAACCAAGTTCTCACATACATTTTAGCTGAAAAATCATTACTTTAAACTCAATTATATATTTGAATTGAAATCAGAAGATTAATTTGTTAAATTCTCTAAAAGGTCTTACCCTTTAAATGTATGTTTAACAAACATACATATGTGTTTATTTCCAAGTCTTCTCAGACACTTAACCATTAAAAAACAGATTTTCGCCTTAGGAGAGCTAGGTTGCTATGTAAACATTTTGTGACTGTAACGTGGTTGCCTCTTTGGGTAAGTTAAATAGTTCTAAATCTGGGATTAGATTTTGAGAAGCAAGATATAGTTACTGATTTATTCTGAGTGTCAATGGATATACTGAGCAATTTTTGGTCACTAGGACAAAATGAAATTCCGAGTTTATAATCTCCAGGTTGAGATTTCTTTTGCAATTTTTAAATGCCTGAGTTTGATCCCCTTTCTAACATTTTCTAACCTATTATAACTTTATCACCTTCATGGATGAGATTCTACCAACCATACTGTTTCTATCCCCACTTGGTTGGATTCTTCTGTTCTATTGTCTGATTCTTTTCACTTCTGATGATTGACTACAGCTTTTATATTCTTTTAACAATGACCTTGTTTAAAGAACCAAAATAAAGATATGTGCAATGTGTTGGGAACATAAAAAAAAAAAAAAGAAAACTAATTTCCTCTCCAGGATAAATGCTTTCTCTTTCTGGTATTCTTAAAACCTGTGCTTACTCCTATTTTAATATTTCTTAAAAAGTATTCTCTTATCTTGCTATTTTTTTTTCCAGTAGAACTTATGAACTGTCTGAGAGATTATACCATATCTTTTACATTATATCCTTAGGACCCAGAACACTACTGGCAAATATTTGTTGAATAATATTTATTTATTTGTATTTATATTTATAAATTTTTCTCCTAACTTTTATTATGAACATTTTCAAACATACAGAAACATTGAAAGAATGTTACAATGAACACTCATATACCCACCACCTGGATTCCACAATTAACATTTTACTGTACTTGCTTTTATCACTTATCTATCCATCTATTCATTGCTTGGTCTATCATGTATATATTTTCCCCCAAGTTTCATTTCATTTTTTAAATTTAATTTTTTTTCAGACTTTTGGTCTGAGTGCAAGTTTTTTTTTAACTTTTAATTTTTTTAATTTTAAAGTTGTGGTATACAATTCAGGGTTAGGTATACAAATGTTTATTATGCAGATACCCTTGTTGATGAGGTGTGACCCCCCTCCCTCAGCAGATTCCCACTACTGCCAATCCCACCTTCCCCACCCCCTGGCAATTTCTTGCTACTGTCAATCCTTTTCTTATAGTATTATGATAATTGTGCAAGGTCCGCTTATGGGTGAGAACATGTGATACTCAGTTCTTTGTTTGTGGGATAGATCACTCAGTATTAGAGACTCTAAGTCCATCCAAGTTCCTCTGAAGATCATAATTTTTTCCTTCTTTATGACTGCGTATTACATTGTGTATACATACCAATTTTTTTATCCAGTCCTCTAACTATGGGCAGCACGGTTGGTTCCATGTTTTTGCTATTGTGAACAATTCTGCAATAAACATATGTGTGCAGGTATCTTTTTCATAGAGTAATTTGAGTTCCTCCGGGTATATTTCCAGTAGGAGGATTTCGAGGTCATATGGAGGGTTGATTTTTAGATCTTTTTGGAATTGTCAAACTGTTTTCCACAGAGGTTGTATTAGTTTACACTCCCACCAACAGTGTAGAAGTGTTCCCTTTTCCCAATATCCTCTCCAGCATCTGCTGTTTTCTGAGTTATTGCGGATGCCCATCCCGACTGGAGTTAGGTGATATCACAGTGTAGTTTTAATTAATATTTCTTTGATGACTAGTGAGGCTGAGCATTTTTTCATGTATCTATTGGCTGCTCATATGTCTTCTTTTGAGAAGTGTCTATTCATTCATATCTTTTGCCTACTTTGTAATGGGGCTGTTTGTCTTTTTTTTTTCGGCATGTTTGAGTTCCTTGTAGATCCTAGATGTTAGGCTTTTGTCAGATACAAAGTTGGCAAATATTTTTTCCCAGTCGTGGGCTGTCTCCCTGCTCTCTTGATGGTTTCTTTGGCTTTGTAGAAGTTTGTCAGTTTGATGAGATCCCACTTGTCTATCCTATCTCTTATGGCCAGGGCACTTGGGGTTTTGGTATGGAATTGGTTGCCAGTTCAAACTTCCATAAGGGTTTCTCCTGCATTTTCTAGGGTTCTTATAGTTCAACGTTTTACGTTTAGGTCTTTGATCCACTTAGAGTTGATTATTGTGTACGGTGCTAGGCAGGGGTCTTATTATAATCTTCTGCATGTGGTCAGCCAGTTTTCCCAGCACCATTTATTGAATAGATTCTTCTCTCCCCAGTGGTTGCTGGTGGAGGTTTTGTCAAAGATGAGTTGGTTGAGAAATTAAGGTTTTGCATCTGGAATCTCTATCCCGTTCCATTGGTCTATATGCCTGTTCTTGTACCAATACAGGCTGTTTTGATTGTTTAGTTTTATAATAAAGTTGAAAGTCTGAGAGTGTGATACCACCTGCTTTTTTTTTTGGCTGAGGATTGTTTTGGTTATTTGTGGTCATTTATGTTTCCATATGAGTCCCTGTATTGTTGTTTCTAGGTCTGAGAAGAATGCTGCTGATAATTTAATGGATATTGTGTTAAATCTGTAGATTGCCTTGGGTAGGATGGACATCTTAATAATGTTGATTCTTCCAATCCATGAGCATGGAATATTTTTCCATTTGTTTTTGTCATCTTTGATTTCTTTGAACAGTGTTTTGTAGTTCTCATTGTAAAGGTCTTTCACTTCTCTGGTTAGGAAGATGCCAAAGTATTTCATTTTTTGGTGTGACTTTTGTGAATGAGATTGTGCTTTTTATTTGGGTTTCTGTTTGTTTATTGTTGGTGTATAGAAATTCAACTGTCTTTTGCACATTTATTTTATACCTTGAGACTTTGCCAAAATCCTTTATCAGTGCAAGGAGGTTTTTGATAGATTCTCTTGGGTTTTCGAGGTACAGAATCATGTCATCTGCTAAAAGGGATAACTTGACTTCCTCTTTTCCTATGTGGATACAACTGATTTTCTTCTCTTGTCTGATTGCTCTAGCTAGGACTTCTAAAACTATGTTGAAAAGGAGGGGTGAGAGTGGGCATACTTGCCTTGTTCTGGTTTTCAGAAAAATGGTTCCAATTTCTGTCTGTTTAGCAGTATGCTGGTTTGGGGTTTCTTGTAGATGGCTGTTGCTATTTTGAGGTATATTCCATCTATGCCTAGATGTTCAAGGGTTTTTATAAAAAAGGGGTGTAGAATTTTATCGAAACTTTTCCCTCATCTAATGATAAAATCATGTGGTTTTTGTTTTTACATCTATTGATGTACTTAATTATGTTTATGGACTTGCAAATGTTGAACCAGCCCTGCATCCCAGGGATAAAGCCTACTTGGTCATGGTGGACAATTTTTGAGATGTGTTGTTGGACCCAGTTTGCTAGGATCTGGTTAAGAATTTTAGCATCTATATTTATCAAGGATATTAGCTTGTAGTTTTTTTTTCTTTTTTGGATTTTTCCTGGTTTGGGTATCAATGTGATGTTAGCTTCAGTGGATGATTTGGGGAGAGTTCCATTTTTTTCAATTGTCTGGAATACTTTCAATAGAGTTGGTATCAGTTCCTCCTTGTATGTTTCATAGAATCCTGCTGGAAAGTCATCTGGTCCAGGGCTTTTTTTTGTAGGTAGTTTTTTTTATGACATAGTTGATTTCCTGGATTGTTATTGGTCTATTTATGGTCTCAATTTCTTCTTGTTTCAACCTGGAGAGGTTGTGTGATGTTAGAAAGTCCTCCATTTCCTTTAGGTTTTCAAGTTTGTTTCCGTATAAGTGTACATAGTAGTCTCTGATAATCTTTTGTATTTTTGGGGTTCAGTTGTGACTTGATCGTTTGCATTTCTGATTGCATTTATTTGGGCTTTTTCTCTTTTTTTTCTTGGTCAGTTTAGCTAGGGAGTCCATCAATCTTGTCTATCCTTTCAAAGAACCAGCTTTTTGTTCCATTGATTTTTTTGTATTTTTTTTTGTCTTTGATGTCCAGGATTTGGGCTTTTATTTTGGTGATATGAAATCTTCTGCTGAAGTTAGGGTTTTGGTGGTCTTACTTTTTCAGCTTCCTTAGGTGATTTGTTAGCCTGTTAACTTGTGATCTTTCCATTTCCTTCATGTTTGTTCATACTGATATGAATTCCTCTCTTATTATTACTTTCATGGCATTCCAGAGGTTTTGGTAAGATGCTTCTTCATTTTCATTTGTTTCAGGTATCTTTTAATCTCTGTTCTGATTTCCATGTTGACCCAGGAGATGTTTAGCCTTGTGCAGTTTAGTGTCCATGTCTTTATGGGTTTTGGGGGAAGTCTGTTGGTTTTGATATTTATTTTTATTCCATTGTGGTCTGATAAGTTGCATGGCAGAATTTAAATATTATGGAATTTGTTTATGCTGGGTTATGGCCAAGGATGTGGTCAATCTTAGAGTACATTCCATGTGGTGATGAGTAGAATGTATATTCTTTGGTTGTTGGATGGAGTGTTCTGTAGGTATCAATTAGTCCATTTGGTTAAGTGTAACATTGAGATTCCAGATCTCCTTTATGATTTCTTGTCTTGATGATGTGTCCAGGGTTGTCAGTGGGGTATTTAAGTTCCCAGCTGTGATAGCATTAGAGTCAATATCCTTTTTAAGTTTACCTCGGAGCTGCTTTATGAAAGTTGGTGCTCCTATGTTGGGTGCATATATGTTTAGGATGGATATTTCTTGTTGGTGGATTGAACCTTTTATCATTATGTAGTGACCTTCTATATCTTTTTAAATTTTTGATAGCTTAAAGGATATTTTTGTCTGATATTAAGATCATTACTCCTGGTTTCTTTTGTGTTCCATTTACCTGAAATTTTGTTTCCCATCCTTTTACTTTGAGTCTGTGAGTGTCCCTTCTCGTAAGGTGAGTCTGTTGGAGACAATATATTGTTGTCTTATGATATTTTATCCATTTTGTCATTCTATGTCTTTTCAGTGGTGCATTTGATCCATTCACATTCAGGCTAATTATTGAGATTGAGAGTTTACCCTGTCATGAGGGTCTTATAGAGTTTGCTGTTGTTGCTGCTGTTTGTTTGTTGTCTTTCTTTTGATTTTTGGGCTGATTCATGTGTGTTTTTCAATCTTTTTCCTGCATTTTTGGGAAGGGTGTTGTTGTTCTTTTTTTCTTTTCTTCTGTGTTTAATACTTTGTTTGTTATAGAGCTGGTCTGGATACAGCGTAAGCTCTTAGGGATTGAATGTCTGGGAAGGATTTTAATTCTCTGTCACTGATGAAGCTTAGCTTAGTTGGGTAAGTAATTCTTGGTTAAAATTGTTTATCTTTGAGAACTTTGAAGACTGGGCTACAAGCTCTGCTATCCTGAAGTATTTCTGTAGATAAGTCTGCTGCTATTCTAGTTGGTCTTCCCTGATATATAGTCTGACCCTTTTGTCTTGCTGCCTTTAGGATTTTTTCTTTTATACCTACTTTGTGTAGGCTAATTACTATGTGTCTAGGAGTTGGTCTTCTCATTTGTTGTCTTGTAGGGGTTCTCTGAATCTCTTGTGTTTGAATGGCCATGTCACTGATGAGATGAAAGAAGTTTTCTTGTATAATTTTATGGAAGGTTTGTTCCAGGGTGGTCTCTGTCTCTTTATCTGCCTCAGGAATTCCAATTAATCTTAGGCTCAATCTCTTGAAAGGTTTTGTTCTGTCTTTTTAAGCTTTTTTCCCCTGTTTTTACCAGTTTGGGTTAGTTCCATAATTTGGTCCTCAAGCTCCGAGATTCTTTCTTCTGCTTGGTTAATTCTGCTTTCCATGCTTATCTATTTGTTATTTATTTCATCCACTGTGTTCTTTATTGCTGCTATCTCAGTTATCAACTCCCTCATTCTTTCCTCTTTGCTCTCCTCAATTCTATTTATTCTCTCTATTAATGTCTTGATATCTGGGTGGTTTGAAATCAGTCATTCTGGTGGCTCATCATTGTTTGCATTCTGAAGTCTGTGTTCTCAATGACTGAGACCCATATTCTTTCTTTGTTTTTTCTTCATTTGTGTAGCTTTTCCTCCCCCTCCCTGTTTTTTTCAACCTCTTCTTTAATTCTCTTGTCAGGTATGGGGGAGTAGCTTTTACTTCTGTTTGCTCAATCTCCTGTTCTTCCTTATGTGGATTATCTGGCTTTGTTCAATTCCAAAGCTGGACTATGGGTTGAGGCTTTACTTTTTGCAGTTTTGAGATTTAATTGAGAGGGAGCTATGATTTGGAAACTATCTGCAGATCCCAGTATCCTCTGACAGGTGTGTGGGTTCCCTGTAACTCTCTTCTCACTGCCTTACAATCTGTCCAAGCAGTGAGGGTATAGGTTTGCCCCCTGAAAGCAACTGAGGTAATAAAAAAGAAAAATAATGGAAAAAGGAAGGAGAAGGATGAGAGGAAGGTGGAGAGAGAGAAGAAGAAGAGGGAAAACAGACAGGTGTACCAACTAATAAATGAAAGGAGACACAAACAAAGATAGAAAAGATGAAAAAAACACAAAAATATACAGACAATCAAACAAACACACAAACCAACAAATCCTCCCCATGGATGCACTCTCCCTCAAAAATACCCATACACAAACAGGAAGTCTAAAAAAACAGCAATCAACAAACAGAAACAAAGCAAGTATGGGAACATAACCAAAAACAGAAAGAAAGAGAGAAGAGGAAAAGAAAAAACTAAAACAAAAAACAAGCAAAACAAAAACCAAAAAAACAAAATTCGTTCTGAGGCTGTTCCAGTAACTTTAACTTCCTTTCAGCTCTGGTCTCCAGCCCTTCCCCACTGCTCTCTGCACAGGCTGATAGGGTTGCTCTCTGTGTGCGTCAGATGGTCTCAAGCCCGTCCCCATGGATTACTGTGGGAGGAAGGTGGGTCAGATCTGGACTCACCCGGCTTACTGCCACTGTTGATAAGTCTCCCATTCAGATCTGATGTGTCTGTGCCTATTCCACATGGGAGAGAGGTGTCTGTCTCTCTGAGTTTGATGAGATAAACTCTAGGTCCCAGGTTGGAGGCTGGGTGGAGCGGGATGGGGTGATGCAGGTCTCTGCTTGGTCCTGGGATAGAGAAAATGGCTCTGGCCAGCATTTCTTCACTGGTGGTGGGGCTCCTCTCCAGTTCTCCCTGACCTGCTTTCTCCACAGATCCAGGGCTCCACCTCTCTGCTGTCACAGGTGGTGGTGTGGGCCTGGTGCCAGGTGGTGAGCATCAGCTGTATTCAGCAGCTTTTTCTTAGGAGAGCCCCAAGAAGAGTAGATGATCCTGCATGCCGGTGGCTCCAATCTCAGGGTGGTGGAGGGTTGCAGTCACCTCCAGAGGAGAGCCTCGGGGGCATGAACCCCAGTTTCCCCTCAGACAGAATTTCAGTCACCCACTGGCACACACTTACTCATGAAGAGAGTCTTTAGGGGCACTCACTTTTGCAGAGACTCTCACAGTCCAAGCTGTCCTGTTGCCATCTTGCTGGAAATTGAACAATATTTTTTTAAAAAGTATTTTTTTTTTAGTTGGAATCTTATTCTGTCACCCAAACTGGAGTGCAGTGGTATGCTCATGGCCACTGCAGCCCCTGCCTGCTGGGCTCAGGCAATCCTTCCATCTCAACCTTCCAAGTAGCAGGAACTATAGGCACATGCCACTATGCCCAGCTATTTAAAAAAAAAATTATTGTAGAGATGATGTCTTGTCATGTTACCCAGGCTGTTCTCAAACCCTTGGGCTCAGGCAATCCTCTCGCCTCTGCCTCCCAAAGTGCTGGGATTATAGGCATGAGCCATTGCACCTGGCCAAAGTTTTTTTAAATAAACATAATAACAGTGAAGAAATTTGAAGTGAGATTAGAGGCAGAAACATAACTTAAAAGAATACTTAGTTAGGTTTAATAATAAATGATGTAGCCAATGGGAAGGAGATACAGTCATGAGTTCATTTAGAAAGTAAAAGTGGAAGGATGTATGACCAGATGATGGGGAAAGGATGAAGTCAAGAATGACCCAGAGTTGTATCTTTTGAGGCTAGGTAGATAAAACCATTACATATGATTTTCTTTTGTTTGGGACTCACAAAGCAGGGATATATTTAGGGGTAAATAACATGTTCAATTGTAAATATGTTGAGTTTGAGGTGATTATTGTTTACCCAGATGGAAACTTCTAGTAAGTTGTAGAGAAACTCTGGAACTCAAAAACTTAGGCTAGAGCTAAGATTTGTAATAATCAACTCATGGATAAGAATTAAAATAAGGGACCAGTTGAGATTCTCAAGGGAAATATGCAGCATGAGAAGAGATGAATGCAGTCAATTTAACCTTTGGGAAAATAAAAAAGTAGTTTCTGGCCTGATAAAAGTAGAGGCCATGAAATCTTCAGATTAAGGAGAAAGATGGGAAAAAGTAGGAGGAAAATACCAAGTCTAGTTATTATGATAGATAAGAAGGAGGGATTAGTAAACAATATCAAATTCCTCAGATAAAGACCCAAAAGAAGACATTGGTTGGCATTTGGGAAGGCCAGAGACTTGGTGAAGAAAGACCACCATTCACACTTTAGGGTACATATGTCCTCCTGTTTGTCTTTGATTTGGCTGAGAGTCAGACCAATGTGAATTTGAATCCTTGCTCTACCACTTCTGGCAGTTTTATCTTAGGCAAGCCTCGCAAGTCCTGATTCATAGTTTCCTCAGATGTCAAATTAGAATAAATTCTTGCAATGTTGTTGTGAGGATGAAAGGAAATAACTTATGCTTTTCAAATAAGGTAAACTACACTGAGAGGATGTGGGTTTTGACTGAGAGGGAATAAGTGAATGATTTTAGAAACTGGGAAATAAGAAGCAAATTCCTTATTCCTTTTTCTTGTATAGCCTGGTCCTAGACACCACTGTATACCAGCCAAGTCCACATCAGTATGCTAATACATAATAAATAAAGCACAGGTCTCTATTATGTTTTTTGTTGACTGGCCTAAAATTATAGCCACTACTTGTAATTATTACTAGAGGAAATCTCTTTTTGGTTATACATATCACACATGGACCTTGAAGCAAAACTAGTTTGCAAATTGAGGATTGACTGCATTGGCTTGTATCAGGTGGCAACCAAATTTCTACCAGTGTAAGTAAGTTACTTCCACTTCATTAAACTGTGAGAGTGGGGGTGTGTGTATGTGTAGAAATATAGACATAAATGGAACAGAGGATAAAAATTCCCAGTGAAGAAGTTGGTGTTTGAGAATGGCAAGTCATATGTAATATCAGGAAGAAACATGCAGAATTCAGGAGTCAGAAACACTTCCCCAAGTTTTTTTGAAGAAAGAAAATGAATTATATGCAAATGAAGCATGGTATTGAAGCATTTGTAATTACAGTATAATAGTGATAAGATTTGAAGTTGTTTTAGAAAAACTGATCAAAATGGACTTTTCAAAAGCTTTCAAACATTGCTTTATATTTTTGCAGTACATTTTATTGACACTAAGTTTAAGCAAAAGAGAATTTTTCTACAAGTCTTTTTCCTTCACATCTCTAATTTCTACTTTGACTCTAACAGTCTTGGAAATGATGTGAGAAGTTCTAAGTTAAACTGCAACTATTCAAGATTAGATACTCTGGAAGCCAAGAATTATAGTTTTTGCAGATTTAAAATACTTGTAAATTTGATACATAAATTTTTTGCTGTAAATTAAGTTCTTTTTATGAACTGAAATATAGCACCCATGCCATGACTCACATGGAACTGCTGATGTTGTGGGGGAAACTAACCATACATATGCACTAAGTTGAGGGTACAATAAGAGTTCAGTGTAAATAAATCAGCTAGAAACCTAGTTTTTAGTAAATTGCAACAGGGTTTCAAAAATTCCTTACTAAATTTACTGGGTGTGGTGGCTCGTGCCTGTAATCCTAGCAACTCAGGAAACTGAGGTAGGAGGATTGCTTGAGGCCAGGGGTTTAAGATCAGCCTGGGCAACATGGCAAGACCCAGTCTCTAAAAAAAGAAATTAGGTGGGCATGATATCATGTGACTGGAGTTCCAGCTATTTGGGAGGATAAGGTGGGAGGATCCTTTGAGCCCAAGAACTTGAGGGCAGTGAGCTACGATTCTGCCACTGCATTCCAGCCTGGGTGGTGACAGAGCAAGACTCTGTCTCAAAAAAAAAAAAAAAAAAAAAAAAAAAGAAAGAAAGAAAGAAAGAAAAGAAAATTCCTTAATTTGATGACACCCATTAAAATAGCACTTTCAGGAATGGGAACAAGTAAAAAAAAAAAAAAACACTCATTCACAATCACTTATTTTGGATTTGTGAATTCCTATTTCCCTGCAGTGGTGGGGATGATGGAGGTGGATTTAGCTCTCCCCTCCCCATCCACTCAGACTCTGGATTCTTTAAGGTAGAAAATGCCTCTGGAGTTTTGGCTGCCATAATTTTCCTAGTTGGCAGTGTTTTTTTGGTCAGTTACTGGTTAATTTACTACTAGTGGATAATCAAGTCAGCATAGGTTATGAGAAACATCTATAGATGCTAGTAGGTCAGTTAAGCCCCAAAGCTTTCCCAAGTGTGTTATATTGGACATTTTAAAATAACTCCCTCATCTGAACCCACAGAGTTCCCTCATTTCTATCTGAACCACCAACCTTAACTTGAACAGTTCTTCCCCTGGTTGTCATCCCTGACTACATGTTTGAATCCCCTGGGGAGCTTTTAATACTCTTCATGCTCTGTCTGCAACCTGAACCAATTAAATCAGATCTCTGGGAATGAAGCCTAGTACCAGTGTTTCTTTTAAAACTTCTGGAGACATTCGAAAGTGCAGCCAATTTAGATAACTCACTATTCTAAACTCTCTTTATAAAAAGCTAGAATTGTAGATTCATGCTCAGTCAGAGGTGCAAGTAGCACTGTGGTTGTAGCCTTTTAGATCAGCTGATGCTAGAAGGAATTGGGACAGGGATAGTTATGAGCTGAATCATGACGCCTCCAAATTCACATGGTGAAGTCCTAAGAAGAGGACATTAGGACACAGACATGCACACAAAGGAAAGACTATGTGAAGATACAGGAGGAGATGGCCATCTACCAGTCAAGGAGAGAGGCCTCAGGAGAAACCAGCCCTGGGACCTATTGATCTGGAATTCCAGCCTCCTGAACAATGAGAAAATTAATATCCAGTTTGTGGTACTTTGTTGTGGCAGATCTAGCAAACTAATTCAGGGATAAAAAAGATTGTAGAAATAAAGAAGAGAAAAGAAAATAAGAGTTTTTAAAAAAGGCAAGAAAAGCTTTATCAATTACCTTGTGAAAATAGAATCCTGTGCATAAAATTTATTGATGCCAGAGCTGTCTTGCTGTGGGGACAGGTCTCCTGAAAAGTTCCTCTGTGCTGAGGCGATTTAACTGAGAGCAAAGAGCCAGGGACCTAGACCTTTGACTGATAATTATGGTGGAGACAGAAGGAAGAGTGAATGTGCTTGTGTAACCTTCAGATACACATCTAGTCCTGTGGTTTATAAACAGTCTCCAGACTATTCTCCTAATTTTGTGCTGTGGTGTTCTCCACAAATGCTTCATATGAAATTGCAATATTAGCCAGGCTCGGTGGCTCAGCCTGTAATCCCGCGCCTTCGGGAGGCTGAGGTGAGTGGATTGCCTGAGCCCACGGGTTCGAGACACCCCTGGGCAGTGAGACCTCATCTCTACAATAAATCAAAAAATCGGCTGGGCATGGTAGTGCATGCCTGTAATTCCAGCTACTTGGAAGGCTGAGGCGGAAGGATCGCCGGAGCTCAGCAGGTCGAGGCTGTGGTGGCCGGGAGCGGCCACTGCACTCCAGTCTGGGCGACAGAGTGAGACTCCAACTCAAAAAAAAAAAAAAGAAAAAAAAAGAAATTGCAATATTATAAACTCTTCAAGGAGATGAGCCAGATCTTATTTTTTTTTTTTTTTGTGATTTAGTAAATGGCATATAGCAGGCAATCAAGTGTTTTGAATGAGTGAATACATTGATTAAGTAGTGAGTAAATAAGCTGCTATATTATATCTAAATTTTAATTGGTTTTCAAAATACTTTCTTCTCTATCCTTTTCAAAATGTATCTTTTTTTCTACCTCGCTTATTGTTACTGAGTAGTTTCCCACAAATTGCTAGTCTGTTCCTCATATTTGTATTAGCTGAAGGTATTGCCACCCAAATTGTCTATTATTTGCAGAGTTTTTTGTTTTCTGGTCAAAAGTCACTTCTCATGTCTGTTTGGCTATAAACAACAGATCTCAGTCTATACCCAGCAATCATTTATTGAGCCTCTACTCTATGCCACTGGGTTAGATACTAGCGATGCAGAAATAAATTCAACAAAGTTTTCTACCTTCTAGGGCCTTGCACACAAGCTGGGAAGAGAGTTAGGTAGTTAAAATACAATGTCTTCAGTATAGCAGAAGCAGAAAACAAATGCTATTGGATAATAGGTGAAATATAATTCAGATCTACACTGGGATTCAGAGAAGGCTGAAGAAAGAAAGTGACTTGAATTGACTCTGGAGAGCTACCTAAGAATACATAGGTGGAGAAAGTGTGTTAATAGTGAACTGAGAAGAGAAATAACACATGTTAAAACCCAGAGACTTTGGAAATTCTTTAGCATATGTACATTTTTATTTTGTTACTGAATCTGTTTCTGCAATCTTGAAATCTTAAGAAATGAGCACCACTAGAATTTACCCAGATTGCTTAGGAAAAGAGGAGAGGATTAGTGATATAAAACATCCCCAAGATGAAAGACAAGATGAAAATGATACCAACTAGTCCAAGCAAGTTATTAATTTGAGACCAATCCTTGTATGTCCCTATCTACAAAGTATTTTTACATGCATTGTCTCCTTTAAATCTCACAATAACCCTCTGAGAAAATAATAGCGAGTTATATTCTTACTAACATGGGAATAAAGAAACTGAGGTTCAGTAAGATTGAGTCATTTGAGCAGATTTGCAGATCCGAGATTCACACTCAGGTTCTCGGACTTCTTAATCTAAGCTCTTTTCCTTACATAATGTTTTCTTCTGTCAAACATGTGAACAATTTCCACAGAAGAGGGAATATGGGACTGACTACTTCAAAGTGTGGAAATTCCACGTCTAAAATTTTGGGAGTAATACCACCAGAAATGTTTCTTAAGAGGACTGAGTTCTAAGGAGATATAGTAAGAACTTCACTGTTCTGCCAATATATAATTGTCAATCTCTCTCTCATGTCCTTTGGTAGAAAATATTTTAGTGTAGATATATTCAAGCTCTTCAGTGTCACAGAATCAGTTAGATAACAAATCTACATGTCCCAGGGGGTGATAAAGAATGGTTAAGAGCAAGGGTTCTTGAATCAGACTTGGGTTCAAATCCTGGGTCCATTATTGATGGTTTGGTTAATTACTTAAGGTTACTGTGCAGGTTTCTTGATCTGTTAATGTGGATAATAAGATTTTTCTCACAGGGTTGGTGTGAAAATTCAGTGAGTCAATACATATGAAGTGCTTAGAACAGTGTCCAGCAAATAATTACTAAAAATACTAGCACTTATTATTACTATTTCTCATCCTAAACCTGTGGAGGGAAAGTGACACATCTCATGGGTTCTGACAATCTTGTTCTAATGTCAATCAATATTGCTAGGTGCTAAATGACATTCTCTAAACCTATAAGAGCATTCTCCTTGTAGAGCTTTGGAATGCTTTCTTGGTTTGGTAGAGACATTATTATAATTTTTCAGGATATTTAGATTTTACTTTTGTAGACAATTTTCTGCCAAATGTAAAGTCTAAAAGTTATATCTAAGGTATATTTATTGAATAACAATATATATAATATTTAGAGTGAACTTATGCGGTATGAAATCTTAAGGGACTGAATAGAAAATATTTTAAGCAGGAAGCATGCTGTGAAAGTATACATTAGGGCTAACTTTAGAAGATGAATATAATGTGATGGTAGTATTGAGTTTAATCTTACACTCTTTCTGCTTAGACTATGTGATAAGTTAAATTATACCTTGAAACAGTAATTGTCTTTTTAAAATGTTATTTCTTTATAGATTGATTCCAAAAACAAATCTTTCATTAAGAGCACAATTGGTCCTTTTTAGTTATGCCAATTTTGTCATCTGGAAAACATGCGGTGTTTATATGGTTTTCCAAGATACATTTGATTTAGTTAGGTACCCAGAGACCTGCACATGAATTGTTAATTTCATATTGCCCACAACAGCCATCCCATGAATGTTTGCAGAGTTTATAGGAGATCAGTTACAAATGTGATTATATCAGCCATTCCTCAGACCTGACACCAGTTTCAAATTAAAAACTGACAGGCCTCACCTGCTCCTGGGTTCACCCACAGGTCACCTTCTTGTCACTTCAGCTCTCCTCCCATTAAAATGACATCTGTGTTCATAAAGGGACTGAGAAGGACTATGAGTTGTTAGAATTGTTGAGGAATAAGAATAAGGTGGTGTCTGCTCAGATAATGTAGTGTTCAACTTTGGCCTTTCAGGGAACAGGAGACCAGCAACATCGACTGTGTTTTCAAACCCAAGAACAGAGGCCCAGAGAGGTCATCTGAAGATTCTAATACAACCCACGGAATAGAATAAATGATCCCTCATAAAGAATATGTGTTCATGCTAGTAAGGGGAAAGGGGCAAACAGAAATAACAATCTTTAAAATATTCTTCCCAGACATCTAGGTATTCTCCAGGTATTTTATTCATTTTACCCAAGAGAAAAATATTAGAATTTTTTTTTTCTTAAGAAGTATAAGAGGCCGGGTGCAGTGGCTCATGCCTGTAACCCTCCACACTCTGAGAGGTTGAGGTCAGATAATTGCTGAGCCTGGGAGTTCAAGACCAGCCTGGGCAACATAGCAAGACTTCGTCTATATAAAAAAAAAAAAAAAAGAAAAAAGTAAAATAAATAAATAAATAAATAAAAATAAAAAGAAAGAAGAAAGAGAGAAAGAAAAAAAAATTAGTCAGGCTTGGTGGTGCATGCCTGTAGCCTCAGTTAATTACTTGGGAGGAAGAGATGGAAGGACCGCCTGAGCCCAGGAAATCAAGGCTGCGGTCAGCCATGATTGTGCCACTACCCTCCAGCCTGGGCAACAGACTGAGCTCTCAACTCAAAACAAACAAGCAAACAAGTATGAGATATAATTAGATCAATACAAATTTAAACTAAGGGAAGAAAGCTGGAAATATCTCTATATAGTGTTATCCTAGAATAATTTGCCATATATGCTAACTGTAATGTTTGTGTAAAACATCATAATGTGTTACCCAATTTCCAAGAAATAGAAAATGCTTAGCAGATATTATTTCAACTAACATTACCAGTTAGGCCAGGCTCGGTGACTCTGCCTGTAATCCCAGCACTTTGGGAGGCCAAGGTGGGTGGATTGCCTGAGCCTGCGGGTTCGAGACTAGCCTGGACAACTTGGCAAGACCTCTTCTCTACAAAAAATTAAAAAAAAAAATTAGCTGAGTGTGGTAGCACATGCCTGTAGTTCTGGCTACTTGGAAAGCTGAAGAGAAAGGATTGCTGGAGCCCAGTAGGTCGATGCTGGTGTGGCCGTGAGTGTGCCACTGCCCTCCAGCCTGGGAGACGGAGTGAGACTCCGACTAAAAAAAAAAAAAAAATCTGTCTGGGTACGGGGGCAGGCAGACCTCATCAGGAAGGGTACCTACACAATGCATATTTGTATACCTAACCCTTAACTGTATCGCACAATTTTAAAATAAAAAATATGTATTAATTTATTTTTCATCGGAGTCTCACTCTGTCGCCCAGACTGGAGTGCAGTGGCCGCTCCTGGCCACCGCAGC
>NW_007245998.1:261800-265918 GCF_000164805.1 Carlito syrichta
TGAGAAAATGACGGATGGTACTGGGAAATCATGGGGGGGAGGGGGATGGGATTAACAGTAGCAAATATCTGTCGGGGGATGGGAAAACACTTCTTATCTACAGGGTGCCTGAATGAAACGTCATTGTACACCTAACCCTTAACTGTACCCCACAAAACCATAATAAAAAATACTGATTAATGAAAAAAAAATGTATTATATTTAAAAAAAGACTACCAGTTAAAGAAATGAGGGGGAAAATACATTTTTAAAAGGATTTCATTCGAGATACTGTCTTACTATTTCAGTATCTGTGATACTTTTGTCTTCATTTGATTCTGGAGCATAAGCAGCCCAACATAGTTCCTCTGTATGCCTGCAACAAGTCCCGTGAGCAAGCCGAGCTTTCTAGTACACGTTGTTCAACTGGGAAGCAGGTGATGATGAGGGTAAGGCAGAAGATGGAAACCAATCATTCAAATCTCTTTTTCACACATTGTATTATATCTTCAATCAATTTCTTCACTTTTTTACTGTCTTCTTCTAATGCAGACACCAGCTCATGGTGGCATGATGGTACGGTGGCTATGTTGTCTTCCTGTGAGTGAACCCCCTGTTATTTGCTTCCCTGCCTGGGTAACCTTATACTACTTATTCAACCACTTTGCATTTTATTCTCCTTATCTGTAAAATGGGGGCAATAATCATACCTATATCCTCCTGTAGGATTAGATAAGATGGTGCTATGCAAAGCACTCAGAATACTGCTGGGGCATATTAACTGGTATATCATTGTTTGTCAAATACACTATTATAAACTGAAAATTATTATATTACTTATATTTTGAAGGTTTGGTATAAAAATTAAATAAGGAAGTCAATTAAACTTGAATATACTTGTTCGATAGTATGATTATTACTATATTATTGTTATATATAAAATATGCAGGACTGGCTGCAAGAAATATGAAAACAGTTCCTGTGCTCCAAGAAACTATCCTGAAGCAGGTGCAATGTGATCATTCATGTATTTCTCTTGTCCAAGAGACACAATGGAAGGGGTTCAAGAAGATCACAGAACAGAGAGGTTGCCTAGAATCAGGAGATTAAGCAAAGACTCACTGTGGGAGGCAATATTTGAGATGAGGCTTAAAAGATAGATTTTGAGAGGAAACCAGGTGGAAAGTATTTCACTTTAGGAGTTCTGTACACACAAATACATGTATTATTAACTGAATTTTAGATATGATGAAGAGTTACTGATATTTGTCTTAGAAAGATTGTCTTGATTGCATTTAAAATTAGAGGGGGAATCAAATCAGGTTATGTATACATAGAGATTTATATAGTTCATACAAACTGGTTACATAGAGCTCAGTATAGGGACTCAGATATTTATTGGCTGTCTGTAATAGTGCTAGACTAATAAAAACTGAGATAATAATGATAATTATTATTTATAGTTTTCCTTCTAAATTACTGGCAGAGTGTTAGAAACTTTATATGCATTTTTGTCATTTATCTACAAAGGTAGATGCTATTATTATCTATATTTTATAATTAAAGAAATATTGAAGTTTAGCAGGGTTAAATAGCTTGTTCGTAGTTACAAAATTAGTAAGCAGTGAAATCAGATCTTTCTATCTGGAGGCCAAGCTGCTAATTTCAATATACTGTGTCACAAATGTGCAAAACTATAAAACCATTTTAGTTGGGATGATAGCTCTGGACGGAAAGATATGGTATTGATGAGTAGATTTAAATAATACCAAAAGAAACAGACGTGGATACAAAAGATGCTTTTTTGGTGGGAAGGAGGGATGGAATAGAGACAGGGAGGGACTAAGGGGGCCTTCCGGGATGCTGGGAATGTTCTATTTCTTGATCTGGGGATGTTATGTGAGTGTGTTCCCTATTTTTCATAAAACTGTACACTCAGAATAATATCTTTTCTGAATGGATGTTGTATTTCAATTAAAAAGTTTATAAACAAATGTATGCTTTACATAAAGAGTTTCACTAAAATGAGTTAGGGAACAGAATATATAAAATATATATATAAAAAGTCCACACAAGCATACACATAATTTTTGGCCACAAGAGTACCTCCCCCGTCTTCAACTTACCCTCGAGAAAAGCTTAACTTCAAATTAGAAGAAATAAACGGCAAAACTTTTCAGACTTTTAAAATCGGGAATGATGCCACGTATCTCTCACAGGGTTAAAGTGAAGATTGAATGAAATCTAATGAGATAACATGGAACTAAGATTCCTGAAGATCACAAGAATGGGTCTTCATATACCTGTGGGATGAGTGTTCATGTTCGAAAGTTCTTTCAGATTCCCTAAAAGGGTCAAACATATTCTTTGTATTTCATCTCATTTTATACTTCTATATTACACGTGCATTGTCTTTGATCTATATGTTATTATTGCTAAAAAATTAATAAAATGTTGACTATCATCTGGAAGGGCACTGGAATGTGAAATCCAAACAAAAATTGTAGCCCTGCTTTTTAAGAAAACTATGCAATGTAATATGGCATATAACATATACATACTTGTTGATTCATCCCAAGAAAATCAGAAAAGAGCTAAAATGTTTCAAAGGAAAACTACAAACAGGCGTTAAGAAGGGAAGTGGTTCCCCCCTCCCCCGTCCCCACCATGAGTATACTATAAAGATTATTTTGGAAAGATAGAGTAGAGGAAGACATGATAGAAAATTACAAAGAAATGTTTGGCCAGGATAAGATACTAACACTCTAAAGTATTAGTATGGGCTGTCTACCTATAGCCAGTAGGCTAAATTCAGCCTACCAGCTGTTTTACTTTGCAGCCTATCAGTCAAGAAAGGGCTTTACATTTCTAAATGTTTGAAAAGGTAGATTTTGTTTGATGTAAAAATTATATGAAATTCAGATTTCATTGTCCATAAGTAAAGTTTTATTGGAACACAGCCCTGCTGATTTGTTTACATATTGTCTTTGGCATAATGGAATAGTTGCAACAGAGAACATATGGCCTGAGATGCCTAAAATATTTACTGTCTGGCCCTGTACAGAAAATGTTTGCTGGCTTCTAATTTAAGGCTCAGTGTTTAGGTCAAGAAAGGCGGTATAATTACACACATAATATAGTGCACTTATGGAAATCATTTTCCCTCATATACCTAGCTTATGAAAATGTTCAGAGCTTAAAAACTGTTTTAGCTGCATATTGCTTTTGAGCCCAACTTAGATACAACCACCTCCACGAAGCTTTCTTGGCTCTGACAAGGAAATGAGACTTTTCCCTACTCTAAAACCCAAAGCCCTTTGTATCTCTTATGGTACTCACCACGTTTTGCCTAGGACTAATGTTGTCACTAGTGCTTACCCAGTTTTCTTAGCTAGATCGTCATCTCCTTGAGAAACAGGACTAGGTGTCTCTCATCTCACTTTTCTCCTTTGTGGATAACTGTGAGCGCTGTGTTTTGTCCAGAGTATTGCTCAGAATTTGTTCAATAAATATCAATGGCCTGATTAACTGCATTTTTAAAGAAAATGGATTCTCGAGAGGTTATGACAAAATCTACTTTGTATGTCGTTGTTTCCAGAATAAATAATTGGATAATATATATATTTTTTTTTACAAAAAGGCTATGTATCGAGTGAGATCTAGAGTTAGAACATTAGTATTCTCCCCCTGATTTATTGTATGTTTTCTTTTTGATTTCTTCCTTTCTGTCTACATAGATTTCCCCTTGGAGTGTGTGCTCCTTCCTCTAGTCGCTGTCTGAGAAATAAATGTTAGAATTTAACTTTACGTTATTGTTGACTCTTTATGTAATTAGAGTTTTTAATCTTAGCTATTGCTTTTTCTTCTTCTCATCTATCATGTGAATGAGAAAAAAAAACAACACAATTTCAATCTAAAAAACAAGTTTTTAAATTCAAATTTTGAATTCTTTTTTTGTATTTTATCTGGGAATCCTTTTCTTTGTTGTTTTTTATTTGCCTGAATATTTGTTAACATATTTCCTTCCTCTTCCATAATCTGTTTTTCTTTCTCACTGTAAATAGAGGCTTCAGTGTAAATTCAAAGAATGGGAAATTCACTATCCAAATCCAAAGAAATTTTGTGCAGGCCAAGTAATC
>NW_007245998.1:265938-282515 GCF_000164805.1 Carlito syrichta
AGTACCGTCAGTCATTTTGTTATAGTATTACATTGGATGTTCAAGGTCCATTATATGAGTGAGAACATGTGATATTCTGATCTTTGTTTCTGTGTGAGGTCACTCAGTATTATAGACTCTAGTTCCATCCAGGTTGCTGCAAAATTCATGATTTTGTTCTTTTTTATGGCTGCGTAGTATTCCATCGTGTATATGTACCACATTTTTTTAATCCAGTCCTCTTTTGATGGGCAGCATGGTTGTTTCCAGGTTCTTGCTATTGTGAACAATGCTGCGATAAACATACGTGTGCAGGTATCTTTTTTATAGAGTGATTTGTGTTCTTCAGGGTATATTCCCAGTAGGGAGATTGCAGGGTCATATGGAAGGTCAATTTTTAGAGCTTTTAGGAATCGCCACACTGCTTTCCACAGAGGTTGCACTAGCTTACACTCCCACCAGCAGTGTAGAAGTGGATTAACTGCATTTTTAAAGAAAATGGATTCTCGAGAGGTTATGACAAAATCTACTTTGTATGTCGTTGTTTCCAGAATAAATAATTGGATAATATATATATTTTTTTTTACAAAAAGGCTATGTATCGAGTGAGATCTAGAGTTAGAACATTAGTATTCTCCCCCTGATTTATTGTATGTTTTCTTTTTGATTTCTTCCTTTCTGTCTACATAGATTTCCCCTTGGAGTGTGTGCTGCTTCCTCTAGTCGCTGTCTGAGAAATAAATGTTAGAATTTAACTTTACGTTATTGTTGACTCTTTATGTAATTAGAGTTTTTAATCTTAGCTATTGCTTTTTCTTCTTCTCATCTATCATGTGAATGAGAAAAAAAAACAACACAATTTCAATCTAAAAAACAAGTTTTTAAATTCAAATTTTGAATTCTTTTTTTGTATTTTATCTGGGAATCCTTTTCTTTGTTGTTTTTTATTTGCCTGAATATTTGTTAACATATTTCCTTCCTCTTCCATAATCTGTTTTTCTTTCTCACTGTAAATAGAGGCTTCAGTGTAAATTCAAAGAATGGGAAATTCACTATCCAAATCCAAAGAAATTTTGTGCAGGCCAAGTAATCAATATAGTGAATAGATGAGGATAAATTAAATGGAAATAAACTGAAGATAGAGCTGTGTATGCAATTCTGTGTTTGAAGAACAGGATCTTTTCAAGGTTTGTAAAACCATGCTTGGCAGGGGGAAAAATAACAAAAATAGATTTACTGAGGGCAACACTTTAAAAAAATGATTTGGATATTGATCATGTTTAATCTTTTGCCCTGAACAACTGAGAGATGTATTATAGCTAGAGCCTGCAATGAAAAGCAGGCCTGTTCTTTAACCTGCCCCAATTCACTTCAACATATTTTATATCTCGGGGGATTTGGCCACAAAGTCCATTAGAGCTTTGGAGGCAGTCAGGTCAAATCAATTGTCCACACTGCAGACAGGGTACCCATCATTTACGGTAATTCACCCCCGTCATGGTAGAGGAGAGGAAAGGTTAAAAGCTGTATTGCCATGAGAACATCTCATCTATCTTTCAGTATATTGGTAATACCCAAACATTGCTTAAGGAACAGGATGTACAACTTTAAATTAAGTCGGATTTAAGGGCTATAAGCAGTTCACAGAATTCTATTAATGATGTCTTAGTAGAAATTAAAGAAATATAGGCATGCTCTTGAACAAATCTAAATAATTTTTCATGCTTGATAAGATATATGCAAAGTATATAGGATGCTTAGTAATGAAGTCTTGAGAGATTCAGAATGGCTTGAGTAACTGACTTCCCTGTCTTCCCTTCCCTTCCCCCAAACTAGATTCCACTTCACATTTAGTTATGGGAATAGAAGAAATTTATACAACTGTCATCTATATTGGAGGCATAAAAATAGATCCTAAGCAAAGGAGAAAGAGATCAAATCAAGGGGTCACTTAACAAATAATTTCTATATTTTCAGGAAGAAAAAAATTCCTCATATTTTGAGGATAACATGTTTAAAAGGTGTCAAGTAACATTTTATGGTAGTCATCGACATAGTACAAATGCATCCCTCAAGCTGTTTTAGTAAGGAGAATTGACTTCAACTTATAAACCCAACCATGCTTTCCTATGGCATCAATTGCTTCTTAGTATGTGGTTGGAGGGTGAGGGTGAGGGGATAAACTCACATACACCTGCCCTGGAATTTTAAGTGAGGTGCAAAACTATTTGCAGAATAGGAATGAAATAAAATATCTGTGTAAAATTAGCCTTTTATTTTTCCTTTTTATCTTAGTGCTTTCTTTGCTTAGTTTCTTTCTTGAGTTATGTTTTCCATCATAGACTTCCTTATGGAAAGCAAATGATTTTAAAGAGGTTCATGTCTTTTGTGGAGAAAGAAATAGGCTGTGAATGAGATTTATTTTTGTTTCTGGGGCCTGTGTATGATTAATCAAAAAAATGTTGGAAATCAGTACAATTCATGTAGCAGATCTTTCCCAACCCTTTCTATGTGCTTGTTTCTGTCTAAAGAAGAATGCAAGGCCGGACTTGGTGGCTCAGACTGTAATCCCAGTGCTTTGGGAGGCTGAGGTGAGTGGATTGCCTGAGCCTGCAGGTTCGAGACCCGCCCGGGCAACTTGGAGAGACCTCATCTCTACAATAAATCAAAAATTAGCTGGGCATGGTAGCGCATGCTTGTAGTTGTAGCTAATTGAAGGCTGAGGCGGAAGGATCGCCGGAGCCCAGCAGGTCGAGGCTGCAGTGACCGGGAGCATGCCACTGCACTCCAGTCTGGGCGACAGAGTAAGACTCCAACTCAGAAAAAAAAAAATGCAAAGAAGCCGGTTGTGTAGGAAGGCTGTGAGGTAATTTCCCTGGAGTAGAATTGCTTTGGTGACAGTTTATATTTAAAAAATGGTCCCGATTTACTGGAAATGACAATAAAGCAAAAACACACCTATAACTATTAATGTAATTTCTTTCAACAGCTCTTATCTATGATATGGCTGCAGATCAGGACTTTTTGTTCCTCTCCGTAACTTCTTGTTTCCTCCATCTTCAGGATTTCTGGTGATTTCTGAATGCACAAAACAAATGGAAGAGATATGGCATGCAACAAGGAACAGAGATATGTCAAAAAGAAAATAGCATAGCATCAAATCAGCTGTGCATAAGACCACATCTTAAAACAACCAGTAACTTGAGCCAAAACCCTAGGTGGCAATGATAATTATGAGCCAAGGATATGTCTTTCACTGGTTCCAGAATATAATAATGAATATTTTAAGATATCTATTCTGATCACTCCATTTGAAAATACACTGAAAAACATTAAATCAGAAGAATTTCAAAACTGCCGCTGGAAGCAATTGTTCTGGTTTTAAGTTTAGAGAGTGGGAACTATACAAATTCAATTGGAGTCAAATCAGAGAATAGCTAACGCATCTTCAGGAAAAAATGTCTTTGAAACTTGCATCTGGTCTAAAATTTTGAGATCCAGATTTCTGCCTAACATGATTTGCAATAAATGAAACAGTTCTGGCAATAATGGAATAATTAGTAGAAATGATGACTTGCTAGACTTTGAAGAAAACAAGATTGTAGAATAGAGCTTTTCTGAAATAATTTGTCGTTTGAGGAGAATATCTAAAATGTGTGTTTGAAAACCCAAAAGAATGGTTTCAACTGGTCAAAGTGTCCGTTACTAGTTATGTCCTTATTTACAGAAAAGCCACAGATTAAGTGAGCGAGTGAAATCTTTGTTCTAGAATTTAAACAAATGATTAGACAAAGGGCTAGACAGATATCTTTCTCAGGTGAATTGAGAAGAATATGGAAATGAATTCGATATTCTTTAGAAGTTCTAAATAAGCTCTATATTTTCATTTTGAGGAGAATTTTTATTATAATATGTTTAGAAAACTATAGGAAGGACACTGGCTAATAATAAAATTGAGATTCTATTTGTCATTATCTATTTACTTGTTAGAATGTTGTAGCTTGAGGTCTATAAGTGGTAGGAATATTTAAAACTCAATTGGGTTTCCGGAGTGAATGTGAAAATATAAGAAATCAGGTTTTGTTATTAAGAAAGAGCTATTGGCCAGGCTCGGTGGCTCAGCCTATAATCTCAGCACTTTGGGAGGCCCAAGTGAGAGGATTGCCGAAGCCCACAGGTTCAAGACCAGCCCAGGCAACTTGGCAAGACCTCGTCTCTACAATAAATCAAAAATTAGCTGGGCGTGGAAGCGCACGCTTGTAGTTCTGGCTACTTGGAAGGCTGAGGCAGAAGGATGGCCATGAGTGTGCCACTGTACTCCAGCCTGGGCAACGGAGTGAGACAACTCAAAAGAAAAAAAAAAAGAAAGAAAAAAGAAAGGGCTATTATAGTAATGCATTTCTAATAGTGAAATTGGTATTTATAGAAATAATTGTATCCAGTATATCCAGTGAGAAGGATCTTTTAATGTTTAAGCAGAAAGCACTATTATTCTTTCCTTCACCATACCTTCACATGTTACCTCATTAGAGAAGTATGCTTGGATCACGCACCTTCCTTAAAATAGCCCCATTCCTTCACTCTCTGTCCTCTTGCTAAACTGATCAACACCTAATATTTCTTATCTGTTTCCCTGTTTTGAGTGTAAGCTCTATGAGAATAGGGCTTTGCTCTGTCCTCAGCTACACTTCTAGAACCTGGAACAGGGCCTGGCACATACCAGGCATTTGGGAACTGTTTGTTAAGTAAGTGACTAGATCAATGCATGAATAGGTTTCTTTTTTCTTTCTTTCTCTCTTTCTTTTTTTTTTTTTTTAAATCAAAACAGTACTGTGTACCTTGATTGCCTACTTTATTAAGTACATTTGCTCAGAATTACTATTAGCTGTTTCCAAATGTCAATATTTTTCTTAGCAGAGAAAACTTGGTCTTAGTAAATATTCTAAACAACATGCTACATGTTTTAAATATAATTGTATACAAATTCAATTTATTATAATTATGCCCCAAAACAAAGGAACTATAGAGAGATAGTGCATGAAGGAGTGGACTGCAAATTTTAAAATATTTCCTTGAATTTTGATTTGTAAAATTAATACCATATAGTAGAAATTTGACATTTTGCATGTAACTTAGAGGAAGGTTTTTTCCTTCCTACTCAAATACCTCTTTCTACACAATTATCTCTTTTTCTTTTCTCCTCAAATAAATTCTATTTAATTTAATTCTATTCAATAAGGTAAAAAATGGCCAGGGAACTCACAAGAGAGAGGACATAATTCTCACTCCTATTTTTCTATTCAAAGGACGCGTCAAAGAAGAGTCTTTTCCTCTCTAAACTCACCTTGCTCTTCCTGTTTTTTGTAACTGGATTCACAAAAGTCCCTCTGTCCCCACCCACAATGGCTCATCCTATGTCCCCCCTCCCCGACCTGCCATGGTTTATTGTGTGTCCTAAACCAAAACGAATCAAAACAAGGTGTCTGCCACTGGTCTTAGCCATCAGTATTGGGCAATTTTAATACAACTTGGTTTCTCAATTCAGTAAAAAAGAATAGTTTGTGGCGATTCAGTTTTTACATTCTGTTATTCTTCATATAAGACTTGAGTTCCTGTTAGATCACTTAAGCAAACTAGTGATTTCATAAAGAAGAAAACTTATTTTTATGAAGTTGAAAGTGAGGTTTATTCTGGGAAGTGGAATATAAATGTGGAGTCATGTGGAGGCAAGCCTAAAATTAGATAAAAATAGATGTCTTGTACATATTCTTCAAAGACTCACACTCAAACAGCTAAATATGAGAGCTAAAACCATAAATATCTTAGAAGAAAACATGGGTGTCAATCTTCATGACTTTGAATTTGACAAAGAATGCTCAGATATGACACCAAAAGCAAGAGCAATAATGAAAGAATAAAGTATTGGACTTCATCAACATTAAAAACTTATGTGCTTCAAAGTATAACTGTTATCACAAAAAGAAAAGATAACCGCAAAATAAGAGAAAAGATTTCAGATCATATATCTAATAAAGGTCTTGTAACTAGAATATATAAAGAATTTCCACAACTCAATAATAAAAGGACTAGCCAATTTTAAAAAATGAACAAAAGATCTGAGTAGATATTTCTGCAAAGAAGATACACAAATGGCCAATAAACACATGAAAAGATGCTTTACATCATTGGTCATCAGGGAAATGCAAATAAAAACCACCATGCAATGTCATCTCACACACATCAGGATGGCTAGATTAAAAACGTCAGACAATACCAAGTGTTAGTAAGGACATGGAGAAATAGGCATGCTCAAACATTGCTGGTGGAAATGTAAAATGGTGCCACTACTTTGGAAAACAATCTGACAGATTCTCAAACAGTTAACATATGACCCAGCAATTCCACCCCTACTATATACCAAGAGAAATGAAAACGTATGTCAACACAAAAACACGTACACAAATGTTTAGAGCAACATTATTCATAACAGCCAAAAGGTGGAAACAACTCTAGTATCCATCAATGGAAGACTGAGTAAATGAAAGATAGTATATCTATGTAATGGAATATTATCCAGCCATAAAAAGGAATGAAGTACTGATGCATGCTACAACTTGGATGAACTTTGAAAACATTATGCTATATGGAAGAAGCCAGTCACAAAATCCATATATCATATGATTCCATTCATTTGAAAGTTCAAAATAGAAACATTTTTAGAGATAGAAAGTAGACTAGTGGTTTCTTAAGGATGAAAGGATTGAGGGTGGGGAGGAGGACTGGGGATAATAACTGAAGAGTACAAGGTTTTTCAGAGGTGGTGAAAATATTCTAAAGGTGACTACAGTAGTGATTGCAGATAACTAAATATATTAAAGTCTATTGAATTATACATTTAACTGTGTGAATTGTATGGTATGTGAAGTATATCTTAATAAAGCTTAGGAAGAAACCTCTGAACAAGTGGTAAAGACTCTTCTGTGAACAGTCATTGATGGCTTTATATTGGAGTACATTATTAAGTGGGGTTACCTTAAGCAATATTTTTGCTTTATACATTTTAATGTGTTCTTTAAACATGAATTAGAAGTCTCTGGCTTTCTAAGTTTCTAAATACAACTTTACTTCTTTTGGCAGCAACCTTTCTAATATCATACGTTGTGTTTCTTGTCCCGCTGAAATAAAACAATCTTCTTCAGAAATCTTAATAGGATTTGCCTCCAAGATAGTTATTTGAATTTTGGTAAATGATCAAGTATTTTCCTAATAATGCTTATCCATAGTTTAAAAAAATTAATTATATGCTACAGAGAGTTGGGGCTGGCATCATCACAAGGTTTATATGCATTCTAAAACAATAGCTACTGAAGTATGGATTCCAACTACAAATGAAATTAACTGCTTTGGTCATTTTGATGATGGCAAGCAATATCTCTGTATAATGTGACAATTTTAGCATTTAAAGTGTTCCTTTCCTGTTGTAGCACTATTATCGGTAGTATAAAAAAATAGAAATTTTTTGGTTGGAGGGAAAACATGTATTTCACCACTGGTGACTTAACAGCAATAATAGAACCACATTTAAATACTGTAAATTAATAGTGTATACAAAAGCAAAAGTGCATATAGATTGCAGGATAAGCAGTGATTATGTAAGTTAGGAAAGGTTTCTTAGAGGTCAGAGTTTTGAAAGAAAGGAAAAATGTCATTTATCACTCTTGAATTCTAATTTATCTATATTGAGTTAATGGGCATGCTTTTTCACTAATCCTACAGTTCAGTTGCCTAGGAAATTTACAAGAGATGTATACAAGTTTCTTTCTTTTTGACGGGATGGGTTCTTCATTTCCTATTTGGCTAGAAAACCCCCAAAACCCAGGAATAGGTACACGTATGGGTAGAGAGAAGCAAACAGCTAATAGCTGTAATGGTGGAAAAAGGAAGTAATTAATTAGGGTTTAAATTGCATTTATTTGCTAAAGTAGACTTTTAACCAAGACATTCTTCTTAAATAAAAGTAATATTAATGTGTAAAAAATTATATTTCTTATAAATTGATAGATTTTTTCCTTGTATTTCATAGCTGGGATATAGATATAGCTCAATTTTGTGTATTGCTAGTGAATTCAAGAAGAAAGACCTTTTTTTTTTTTTTGAGTTAGAGTCTCACTCTGTCGCCCAGACCGGAGTGCAGTGGCCGCTCCCGGCCCCCGCAGCCTCGACCTGCTGGGCTCCGGCGATCCTTCCGCCTCCGCCTTCCAAGTAGCCGGAATTACAGGAATGCGCTACCACGCCCGGCTGATTTTTTTGATTTATTGTAGAGATGAGGTTTCGCTGCCCAGGCGGGTCTCGAACCCGCGGGCTCAGGCAATCCCCTCACCTCAGCCTCCCAAAGGCGCGGGATTACAGGCTGAGCCACCGAACCCGGCTAGGAAGAAAGATCTTACTTCAATAAATTATACTTTTGTCACCATGGAAGAGTATTCTATTTGTGAATTTGCTAATTATGCTTCTTTCCTTATAGTCTGAGCATGAACTTCATCAGTTTATCTAGAAATCCTAACCAAATAATTTTCAAGATAATTTGCTGTGCACAAATAATGTACTTGAAAAAAAAATCAGGACAACTTTAAGGTATTTTTCTCTGTTTAAGGAAAAGCTTGTTAATTTGATCTCAATCCTATTTCAGTGTTTTTGCCAAACAGAAAGTCAGAATTTGGCATTAAACTGTGACTGGCATTGATAAAGAAGATGGTAGATGTATACAGTAGATGTTCCTTAGACTTTTGTAAGGTGTTCTGTTTCTTTCTAGAAAGGTTAAAACTTTATAAGCTGCTTCCATGCAGAATGCCTTTGGCTAAATTTTAGTGGACTAGGATTGTGTTAGGATATTTACGAAGCTCATAATGATGACTGATATTTAATGAGTTTGGAGGAAATATACTTTGAATCTGGGTTGACAGTAGTAGTTCTAGAATCATGTCATTAACCACTGAGTCTTTATAGAAAGATGTTGTGTAAATACATTCTAGATGTTGTACGGCTATGCTCTTTCAGATTCTTACTTGTATTCTACATATAGTAATATCATGTGTGCATATGTCAGTATTTGCATAGAATTGTGGTACAATGAAAACATGGTATTTGGCATCTGAATGTACTTATTCATAACTCTGATACTTACTATGCTAGTATGTTGTTTAAAATTTCTGAATACAAAAATGAAGATAATAAAATCAAGCTCATGTGAGCTCAAATTAAACTATATATGTTAAAATATCAGTATAGTGCCTGGCAAAGAGTAGGTGCTCACTATAGAGCAGTTTGTGATATTAAAGTTTAAAAGAGATAGCTTAGTGTTTCTTGGGACTTGTAAACTTTTGGTGATGAATTTTAAACTTAGTGTTTTATTTGAAAGATAATATAGAGGATTTATAAAGACATAGTCTGTAACATGGTATTACCTTGAAGTTTAGTAACCATGTTAGCATTATGTGTTTGCAATTATAATTATATTAGTGCTAAGTGAAGGTCAAATTACACCATTACATGGTGCAAGAATGAAGCATTCACAGTAATTAGAATATTCTGTGTTGAAGGCAAAGTGGAAGCAATCATAAAAATTTAATTTACATTCATATTATTTAAAAAATTTTGTTTCCTGATTTTAAACAGTCTGATGACAAACCTAGAAATATTTTCATCAATATTTAAAATAATGGAAAACTAACACCTGCTATTATTTTCTCATTGTCAAATTTCATTAATAGTTAGATAACCACTTAATATATTTTAATAAAATCAAATAAGTTTATACTCATATAAGACATATTAACAATGTTGTTAAATGATACTTTATTAACACTTCATTTGTACTATTTTGTACAATTTACATATATAAGTTTAACAAACTATTAACATTGTTTTGCCTCTATAGAAGCATCTTTCTGTCTAGAGGTAGATTTAAATTTGTTTCAGAAGAATTGTAAAACAAAGAATCAGATAGTAGTTAGCTGCTGCTACTAAAAAATGCAATTTTGCCTCAGCACAGTAACATGATCAGGAGGGGAGGGGAAGAACTTTACTTTCCCACAATACTCTTGAATTATCTGTGTAGAATTGTTCAGTATTTCTAGAAGGGGAGCCTGGCAGAGGCATAGATGGGTCATACTGGGGCAAGATAACTTTGTAATGAGGACTTTGGAACTGATAGCCTAGGATGTGACCAGGACCAAAAGAAAGTGACAGTCAGACCTCGGTGGGGTGCACAGCAGTAGCCAAAGGAGAGCCAAGTCAACCAGGACACACCTCTGGATTTGTCCAAGCTGAGTGAGAACAAAATGCCAATTGCAAACTTCAGAACTGAGGTCGGCAGGATGTTTGATCACGGGAAGATAGTGAGAAAAGTATCCGGCACTGCCTAAATAAGGGAACTATGTCCCCATTATCAATGCCAAAATCTTTCATAAAGCTAGAAATGATACTAGGGAGAAAACCGAGTGTGTGAAAGGCAGAAGAAAGACTGTTTTTGACAGATGAGCATTTTTGCCCAAGAAAGACAAGTGTTGAGCTAAACTGGACTGCTGGTTAGCTCTTTCCTGTAATACAGAAGTTACTCGTGGAAATGTTGATGGATGCTATGTAGGTCAAATTGAACAAAATGAGTGATTAGTTTTTACTGAGACATAAGCACTGTAGTGTGAATTAAATTAGCAGGCATAATACAATTGCAATTGTAAACAGACACGAAAAGTGATGAGAAACAGTGATTGAGACAGTCCTGAATTCAAATTTAGACTTTGGCATGTAATGGTCATGTGTTGTGGATAGGTTATACATCCATTCTGAGTCTGACTGCCCACATCTATAGAATAAATTGTTCTGAGAATCACATGAAAAAATGTCTAGAAAGTGTGAGAAGCATATCATAATGTCTGGCACATAGTAAACACCTAATACTTGATAGCTAAAGGATCTACATATCTGTCTGTACATTGGACACTTGATATGGAGGTTCCAAAGCCTAGATTTAATTCTCCACTTCCACTGTTATGTGACTTTTGCCTTTGGACAACTTCTGTAACCTTTTGGCCATTTAAATAGATATTTGATCTTGAACAAGCTTTCGAGGATTCTTAACTCTTTCCTGTTTAACAGGAAAGAGTTAAGCATTTTTGTGCCTCATCTATAAATCTGAGTTAATATTTTTTTTATGATATGTTTCTTCTTTTTCTCTAAAAATTAACTGACAATAGATTTAACATACTTAGAACATTGCATGACCAAAAAAAAAAAATTGCTAGTTAATACTATCATCATCATCATTGTTTGAAGCTTTTAAAAATTGTTTCCTTATGCATTATCACCTGTTCCCTTGCTCATGTGCAAAGGGCAAGCCGATTATTAGCAAAATAAATAAATCTAGAAATAGAAACATATTATAGATGTTCTATAATAAACTATATGGTAAGACATATTTTGCAAATTCATTATCCAGGCAATTACAAATGAATAAAACAGGGTTTTTGTTAATCCCCTTTTAACAGATTTACTGAAGTATAATTAACGTAAATAAACTGCACATCATTTATACAATTAATAAGTTTTGTCATAGGTATACAACTGTGAAACCATCATGACAATTAAGATAATAAACATATCCATCACCCATAAAAGTTCCTTTGTTCTCCTTTATAATCTTTCTCCATACATTGCCCCCCTTGCCAGGCAACCACAAATATGATTTTTGTCACTATTACTCTGTATTTGCTAGAATTGTATATAAAAGAGTATGTACTGTATTATATCTGTCTTCTTTCAGCCAGCATAATTATTATGAGATTGATTCATGTTGTAGTGTGAGCTACTAGTTTATTTCATTTCATTGTGAAATAGTATTCCATTAAATGGATCTACTACAGATTATCTATTCACTTGCTGATGAATATTTGAATTCTTTGTACTTTTTTGTCCATTATCTAAAGCTGCTAAGAACATTTGTATGCAAGTTTTTGTATGACATATACTTTCTTTTTCCCTGAGTAGATGCTAGAATTGGAATGGCTGAATCATAAGTATGTGCATGTTTAACTTTTAAAGAAATTGCTTGTTTTCCAAAGTGGTGATACCATTTTATATCTCCACAGCAGTGTTTGAGAGTTCTAGTTTCTCCACATTTTTGCAAATACTTGGTATGCGGTGTGGTCAGTCTTTTTAATTTTAGTCATTTAAATTGGTATTTATATTTACTAATGTTGATAGCCAAATCAATTTCTAAAGTTATTATGTAGTTATAACTCATTATGGTTTTAATTTGCATTGGCTTAATTAGTAATGTTAAATTTAAGTGTCTTTGCATGGCTTGTTTGCTATTCATATATCTTTGGTGAAAGATCTGTTAAAATATTTTGCCCATTAAAAAAATGGCTCTTTTGTTTTTATTATTATTAACTTGTGAGAACTCTTTGTATATTCTGAACAGAAATTCTATTTTGGATATAAAACTTTCAAATATTTTCTCCTAGTTTGTGGTTTGTCTTTTCATTCTATTTGCAGTGCCCTTTGAAGAGCAGGATTTAAAATTTTTGATAAAAACCAGTTTATTAATATGTTCTTTTATTAATCATGCTTTTGGTTTTATATCTTAGAAATCTTTGCCTCAGAAAATTCACGAAGATTTTCTCCTATGTTTTATTCTACTAGTTTATAGTTTTAGGTTTTATATTTAGGTGTATAAAATATAATATCTATTTTGACATAATTTTAGAATATATTGCAATGTAAGTACTGAAGTTCAATTTTGTTTTTGCATTTAATAACCAATAGTCCCAGCATCTTTTGTTGAAAAGATCATACTTTTTTTCCATTGAGTTGCCTTTAGGCCTTAATAAAATATCAACTGTCCATATATGGATCTATTTCTGGATTCTTATTCTGTTCTATGGATCTATTTCTGTATTTTGTTATCAGGATCACATTGTCTTAGTTATGTAGCTTTATAAGTTGCAAATTCAGGTAGTGTTAGTCTTCCAATCTTTTTTTTCATAATTGTCTTAACTATACTAAGTCCTTTGCATTCCACATAAATTGTAAAATCAGTTTTTCAATTTCTATTGAAAAGTCTGCTGAAGTTTTGATCTTGTTTGTATAGTATCTATAGATCTATTTGGCAAAAATTGACATCTTAAAAATATTGAGTTCTCTAACCCCATGAATGCATTCTATTTCTTGATTTATTTTGATCTTCTTTAATTTCTTTTGGTAATATACATGTCTTTCACAACTCTTATCAGATTTATTCCTAAGTAGTTCATGTTTTTTAATGCTATTTTAAGTGATATTTTCAAGTTTCAATAGACTTTATTTATTTATTTTGTATCTTGCAACCACTTATTAATTATAGTAGCTTTTGTTTTTGTAGATTCCATAAGATTTTCTATACAATCATGTCAACTGTTAATAAAGATAGTTTTGCTTCTTTCCCAAAGTGTACAATTTTCTTTTTCTTGATGTATTGAACTGATTGGAACTTCCAGTACAATGTTGAATAGAAGGGATAAGAGCAGATATCTTTGTCTTGATCTTAATCAGGGTGAAAGCATTCAGTCTTTCACCATTAAATATAAGCCTAGCTGTAGGCTTTTGTAGATTTTTTTTAATCAGTCTGAGGAAGTACTTTTTTATTCCTAGTTTGCTGAAACTTTTGAGCAGACATTAATGTTGGATTTTGCCAAATAATTTTTCTGTATCAAGATGATATATATACTTTTCTATTTTAGTTTGTTACAATAGTCAATTATTTGCATTGATTTTGGAATTTTAAACCACATTTGTATTCTTGTGATAAACCCCATGCAGTCATGATATCTTATCCTTCTGCTATAGTGTATTTGATTTGCTAAAATTTGCAAATAAATTTTGCATCTATGTTTATTAGGGATAGTGTAGTTTTCTTTCCTTATAATGTCTCTGTCTGGTTTTGATATCAGGTAACACTGGCCTTATAAAATGTGTTGGACTGTATTCCCTCCTCTTCAATTTTATGGAAAAGTTTGTGTAGAATCGATATTATTTCTTACATGTTTGGTAGAATTCACCTGTGATGACTTCTGGTCCTGAATTTTTTTCTGTGAAAGTTTAAAACCACAAATTTATTCCTTTGATGCATGTAGAGCTATTCAGATGATTAATTTCTTTTTGTGTGTGCTTTGGTTGTTTGCAACTTTCAAAGAAATGGTCTATTTCATCCAAGTTGTTGAATTTATTGGCATAAGTTTAGTCATAAGATTCACTTTATGGTCTTTTAATATCTGTAGGCTCTGTAGTGATGTCAACTCTCTTATTCCAGATGTTTGTAATTTGTGTCTTCTTTCTTTATTTCCTAATTAGTCTTATTAGAGTTATATCAGTTTTATTCACTTTTTCAAAGAATAGCTTTTGGTTTTATTAATTTTTTCTAATGTAGTTCTTTTCATTGATTTCCATATTGGCATTTATTATTTCAATTTATTTAAATCTGTCTAAATATTACTGTTTTATAAACTGAATTTGAAATTTTAAAAAATCCAGTGGGCCTACAAAATATGGGTATCATTTTTCAGCTTTTTTTCTTTTTCAGCCCTGCCCAATGATAGTTACTGAAAATGTTTGTATTACTTTTTAAAATAATGTGGGCTGTTATAGTAGTGGCCTAACACAACAGATACTTGCTTTCATTCACACAAAGTTCATCTGGTATTAGGAATGGGGACAAAGTTGTGTGAACTCTGCTTTACACAGTAATTTGGGGTACCAGGATTTTTTCATCTTATGGCTTTGTCTTTTTCTGGGGTGTCTAACCTTATCCATTCATCCAAAAGGAGAGGAAGAAAAGAAAGCCTGCAGGATAGTAAAGAAGGATTCTATGGGCCTACACCAAAAGGCAGGATACATTATTTTTGCTCACAACCCACTTTGTTGATCAGAACTCAGTCACATAGCCTAATCTAACTGCAGGGTTTTGTAGCCCCTAGGGTTTAGTTGTGTGCTCAAGAAGAAAGAAAAGCAGGTTGGTGAATGACTATTCGTTCTCTGAACTGCAATGACAGCCCCACTTGCAGCCTGAGGTAAACATTTACTAAACCAGGTGGTGCAAAGTTAAGAAGCCTAACTCTTAACAAAAACCAGAACTGGTTTCTGGTGTTTCTGGTATAGTCCTTTATCTGGTTTGAACTTGTATATTCACCAAACTGCATTGCTCTTCACCAGTAAACCTACAAAGTAAAGGTATTCTGTGAGTCTGGATATCTGCCTCAGTTTCCTGGTTGTAGACAGTTTTCTCATTGGCTCTGTTGTCTTTCTAACCTTTAGTCAATTTGACTGAGGCTCTTGCAACATAGCAATCTTTGGTATTTCCTATATTCCCTCAGATGCTGTCTGAGAAGCTGCTTCAAATCAGATGAATCCCCTCCTCCATCCAGAACCATAATGGCACCTTCCAGTGGCCCATGGCCTGCATAGTGTTGCTTTTACCTGCCTTCCAGAGCAGGCTCTTAAGATAAGAATGCTGGTTTGGATGCAGTCGTATTTCCATGTGTCTCTTGGACATTATAATCTGAACCTCAGACATCCTGAAAGGACTAACCCCAAAGGTGATTAGTTTTTTATTCTGGCTCTCCCCTTCCCTTGCTGATACTGAACTCCAGTAACTCCCAAGGTTCCTTGTATCCTCTGTTAACTGGTCTAACCATCACCATGTCCTTTGATAGAAAAGTCCTTTGTCTTACGTGATGGGAGACAAGAACGCATCTTCCTTTTCATCTAGTCCACAAAGGATTTTTTTTTTTTTTTTTTGAGTTGGAGTCTCACTCTGTCGCCCAGACTGGAGTGCTCCCGGCCGTTGCAGCCTCAACCTGCTGGGCTCCGGTAATCCTTCCGCCTCAGCCTTCCAGGTGGCTGGAACTACAGGCATGCACTACCATGCCCGGCTAATTTTTTTATTTATTGTAGAGATGAGGTCTCACCTGCCCAGGCGGGTCTCGAACCCTCAGGCTCAGGCAATCCACTCACCTCAGTCAAGAATTTTTACTATTAATAATTATTAATAACTTAAGTGTTATACTTCCACATTTGTTACAGATGATTTCATTAAACTATCCTAATATAGCAGATTCATTCAAAAGAATGTTATTATTGATGTTTCAAACGTTGTGCTTTAAAATTTTTTCAAAAAGATTTTGTCAAAAGAAGTAATTTTATATAATTTATATTACTTCTGTTACAGTACTACGAATAAACTGTCTGCTCACTAGATACATACATGTGTTCCTTAGAGAACTGGTAATTTTAAAATAACTTCCTCCTCCTTTTTTTTTTTTTTGCTATCACCTTTGTCTCTTAATTTGAAGTGAAACAGAAATTCGAGTTTGCTTGGTATCATTCTAATGATCAGTTGATATACAAATGATACCATGTTGTTTCTCCTTTTTTTGCTTTAATATAGGTGACTCTTTTTGGGGTGACTTTTTTATAATCAATATTTTTTATTATGATATTGTGGGGTACAGTTAAGGGTTAGATATACAAATATGCTTCGTTCAGGCACCCTTGTTGATAAAAAG
>NW_007245998.1:282535-292140 GCF_000164805.1 Carlito syrichta
CATACCAACTATCAGTTGAGAGAGAGACACAGGGCTGGGAAGAAGTGAAAAAAGACAGGTAAGAAAGATTCCCTAAAGAATACTGATAGCTAAACAGAGACAGGCCAAAAAAATCAAGAAATAGTATAAGTCAGAAGGTAAACACCAAACGTAATCTAGACCAACAGTTTCAATGATAAAATCATAGGTCAAAATAAGCGATCAGACTAGAGTCACTTCTGTGATCTCCGATTCCAGCCTCTCCCTTTTGTTTTTCGTTGCAGCATAGGGGTGGGGCTTTGTCTCCTGTTTCACACTGTTGCCTTAGGAGCTGAGGTAAAGTTTGTTGCTAGGTGGGTGGGGCAATGGAAGTCTCTGCCTGGAGAATGGTGAGGCAGTTTAAGCAGATCTGTTTTTCTCCGCTTGTCTGGGTCCTCTGGCTTGGGGTCTCACACTGAGTGCCTCAGCCAGGGTGGACCCAGAGTTCCAGAGCTCCAAAGTTCCAAAGGGCAGGCTGTAAATGATGAGAGTGGCGCTGGGACCCTACAGAGTACTTCAGCCAGTAATGGAACCGGTGTCTCTGAGGGGCGTGCACTCAGAGCCTCCCTGTGCGACCTGCGGTGCCGGGTGCAGGGCTGGGGAGAGAGCTGGAGGGAGCAGGGACCCAAAACTTCCTGGCATGCTGCAATACCTGGCCTTAGGAAATGAGGTAAAGTTTGTTGATAGGTGGGCAGGGCAATGGAAGTCTCTGCCTGGTGAATGGCAAGGCAGTTTAAGCAGGTCTGTTTTTCTCCACTTGTCTGGGTCTTCTGGTTTGGGGTCTCACGCTGCGTGACTCAGCCAGGGTGGACCCGGAGTTCCAGAGCTCCAAAGTTCCAAAGGGCAGGCTCTGAACAGCGAGAGTGGCGCTGGGACCCTACAAAGTACTTCAGCCAGAAATGGAACCAGCGTCTCTGAGGGGCGGGTGCCCAGAGCCTCCCTGTGTGACCGGCGGCTTGATGCCGGGTGCCCGGGCTTGGAGACAGTGCAGCCGGGGAGGGATCTGGAGGGGGCTGAGACCGGAGACTTCCACACACGAGTAGAACGGCAGCAGTGAGGGGAGGGCCGCAACATCTGGCCTTGCGTGGGACTGAAGTTCCCGGGCCTGACCCCAGCGCGGTTGGTGGTGGGCTGGGGGATGGGGGTAGCGAAGTGATAGCCTTTTTGGGAACTCACGTTCAGAGAATCTCACCAGTTCACCTATGCCATCGCCATCTTGCCCCGTCCTCCTGGATTTCATTTCTAAGGCCCTTTCTAGACCAAGCATTCTTTATTTCCATAATTTTTCCTTCGTTCAGGCACCCTTGTTGATAAGAGGTGTCTCCCCATCCCCAGACAGATATTTACTACTGTTAATCCCATCTCCCTTCCCCCCTATAGTTTCCCACCATTGTCAATCATTTTCTTATAGTATTATGTTGGGTGTTCAAGGTCCACTATATGGGTGAGAACATGTGATACTCAGATCTTTGTTTCTGTAAGAGGTCACTCAGTATTATAGACTCTAGTTCCATCCAGGTTGCTGCAAAATTCATGATTTTGTTCTTTTTTATGGCTGTGTAGTATTCCATCGTGTATATGTACCACATTTTTTTAATCCAGTCCTCTTTTGATGGACAGCATGGTTGCTTCCAGGTTCTTGCTATTGTGAACAATGCTGCGATAAACATACATGTGCAGGTATCTTTCTTATAGAGTGATTTGAGTTCTTCAGGGTATATTCCCAGTAGGGGGATTGTAGGGTCATATGGTAGGTCAATATTTAGAACTTTTAGGAATCACTATACTGTTTTCCACAGAGGTTGTTGGGTGATTTTTTAAGTCATACTGTTTAAAATCCTTATTGGTCTAAAGGCACTCGAACTGCATTCAGTTTACCCATACAAAAAGAGTACTTCCTCTCTTTTCACATACAGTTAATTAGCCTCTTGCTTATTTCTGACCTCATAGTATGATATTTGGGTTGTCACTCTTAAATGCATATTAGCAATATTTCTATTCTGCTATATTCAGGAAAATGTATGTATTTACTTACTGATCTCTGGCTTCTCTGTGAAATGTTAGTTCAGTTCAAATTGACATCTTTTACTGTGATAAAAAAGAATGCAATTGTTTCTCTGATACATGTTTTCTGCCAAATAAGGCACATCTGTGCATTTGAAAAGAAACTGCAACATCCATCCATATCTGGAAGCCTGGAAATGATATGTTAGTGGTCTTCGTCTTGTAAGTGAATTGTAGAGGTTAACTCATCTGACTTTCACATGGTAGTGATCCTTTCTCTCCTGGGAAGAGCATTGTTGTTGGTTTTTGGTGGTTGTTATTCTTGGAGTAGGGAACTTGAAGGAAAGAGAGGATGAGTAAAACTGAGACCGTAAGGAATGGAAAATAATTACTGCATGTGTGAGGCTGACAAGTTGTATGATATAAAAATCTTTGTTCTCAACCAAAGTGTTTCATTTATAATGGAGCTTATAGTAAGAACAAAATGAAGTCGTCTAAAAGATGACATCTCAGGGGTCTTTATTCTGGTTTGACTACAAGTTAATAATGTGGTCAGCACTTAACTGTGAACTGCAGGACTACATTATCTTTTAACAGATGCCACTCATGTGCAGTCCAAACAGGTCAATTACTAGCAAATCTATGATGATCTCAATGCTCTGTGAAAGAGCCAAAGATCATGCACAAATGCGAAGACACATAAAATCGAAATAGAGTACAAACCAGTTTATAGAAATGGAACTTAACCCTTGGAGGAATAAAACCAGCCTACTACATATTCATTTCTGCCTTATTAATTATTTATGTAGAAAGTGAGCATGTCACTTGAAGCAAAATTTTACAAACCAATAAATTCATGTGTTTTAAAATCCCTTTTTATTCAGGGCATGGTATATCTTTAAGAGAGAGGGAGAATGTAAAAGCTATAAATATTGAAGATTTCCTCGTCTTTTTATATTCCTCGTTGGTTACTCTAGTTAAATTTAACACTACAATCTTGAAGTAAACACAGTAAGAGTCTATTCATCTCTCATAAATGCTTATGTCTAACTCTTATTAATATTAATGAAGTTGCATACAAGCATTGAGGCGATAATAGATCCCCATTAAAATCCATTTGTATTCATGAGCTTTTTTCTTTAAAAGGTTACTCTTCAATCATTTCTTTGAAAAATATGAGTCAATGATTTTATCTTCAAAGATATTTCAAATATAGCTGAGTAAATAAAGTAAGAACCCAATTAAAGTTTATTTGTAACAAATTTCCATGGAAAACTTGATAGTAAACCGACCCATTTTTCCCCCTAAATATTACCTTCTTTAGTTTGTATACATTAACCAGAAATCATATTTTTTGTTTTCTGCTTCTGTTAGTCTTTGTAGTCTGAATTTGACAGATTGTCAGCTGGTAGTATGTCCATAACTAAGTTCATAAACTAAGCTTCTCAGGCTGGTAAATTCAATCTAAACTAGTCTACTTAACATTGCCAGCTGTAGTATACATCCCTGTATTCTTCAGATCATATAGGAGAATTTGAATTTTTCTTTTTTTGAGTCAGAGTCTCACTCTTGCCCAGGCTGGAGTGCCAGTGGCATGTTCACCGCCACCCCAGCGCTGACTCGCGATCCTTCTGCCTCAGCCTTCCAAGTAGCTGGAACTGCAGATGTGCGCTACCACGCCCGGGGAAATTTTTTGATATTTTGTAGAGATGAGGTCTCACCAAGTTGCCCAGGCTGGTCTCGGACCCCTGGGCTCAGGCAATCTTCTCACCTCGGTCTCCTAAAGTGCTGGGATTACAGGATTGAGCCACCATGCCCGGCGAGAATTAGAATATAAAAGATGAGGAACTTTTAATAAATCTTATGTTCAGAAAATAAATATTTTATTTGTTAAATAATTTATCTTTGTACTATTACTGATTCTATCACACAGTAGTTATAAAAGAGTAACTAGTAATGGAGGAGATTTAGGAAGGGAAAGCCAGTGTAGCAGACAGTTTGTGTTTTTATGCAACCATTGTGCTTGTAAGAAGGATCAAGATAATGGGATGTAAAAAGGGGATTGGGGATATGGCTAAACTCACTTGTAGTCCTAGTGATAAATCTCTTCTGGAATTTCTTTTTCTTTTTGAGTTGGAGTCTCATTCTGTCACCCAAGCTGGAGTGCAGTGGCATGCTCAAGGTCACCCCAGAGTCGACCTTCCGGGATCCGGCGATCCTTCCTCCTCAGCCTTCCGAGTAGCGGGAACTACAGGTACATGCTACCATGCTCAGCTAATTTCTTATTTATTGCAGAGACGAGGTCTCGCCAAGTTGCCTGGGCTGGCCTCGAACCCGCGGACTCAGGCAATCCACTCGCCTTGGCCTCCCAAAGTGTTGAGATTACAGGCTGAGCCACCGAGCCCGGCCCGGATTTTTTTTATTAAACTAATACTTTGTGCTTTTAAGACAAAATCTACCATATTTTCAGAATCTAAATTAAATGACAATTCACACATTCCTGAAAACAACACACATTAAATAAAGGAAGCAGACTATTCTTCAGTAGTTTCTCCTCATCCAAAAGACTAAGCTGAACCATTCTATTTCATAAAACATCGATGTGTATTTTCTTTGGATGGGCATAGTGTTGAGCCTTAATGAGAGAAACAAGTGTGAGTGAGGTAGTGTTGAGGTCTCCAGAGATTTATAATCTAGGAGAGAAAATGAATACCCAAACTGCAAGTCATGTTCCATGCAACTATAGTTTATGGCTTTAGATAGGGGGCTTTCATAAACCTAGACCCAGCTGGGGGAATAATACAGCAAAATAAAATATACACCATACCTAAGGGAGCTACATTTATTTCTGGAGTAGGGAGCAAGGATACAGTGAACTGCTTTTATATTTGAGGATGGGGATCATCTAGGAAATAAATACATGTATACTAATGCAAATTTGACTAAAATATTTGTCATATGTAATATATATATATATAAAAGCCGGGCATGGTGGCTCAGCCTGTAATCCCACGCCTTGGGGAGGCTGAAGTGAGTGGATTGCCTGAGCCCACGGGTTTGAGACCCGCCTGGGCAGCGAGACCTCATCTCTACAATAAATCAAAAAATCAGCCGGGCATGGTAGCGCATGCCTGTAATTCTGACTACTTGGGAGGTTGAGGCGGAAGGATCGCCGGAGCCCAGCAGGTCGAGGCTGCAGTGGCTGGGAGCGGCCACTGCACTCCAGTCTGGGCGACAGAGTGAGACTCCAACTCAAAAAAAAAAAAAAAAAATATATATATATATATATGTGTGTGTGTGCACATACACTACATATGTTGTTATTGCATCAATGTTAAATATTTAAAAGATATGAACATTTACTGCAATACACAGAGTGCTTAGTGACACTAACTTGGATACTAGCAGTAGTAAAGGTGGAATGCATCAGAGTAAGTGGAAAAATGGAAAGAAGCAAACTCTTGAGTGTAGGCTCAATCTCTGATTTTTGGGGGGTTTTACATGATTTGTTAGGCCACCTGTCAAGATGCAACATAATGATGATGAACAGTAAGACCAGATATCCCCATATATCTGAACATTTACTCATATACCTTGATTAAGTGATCTACTATTTGCCAAGTGCTGGGCTAGAGGTCAGAAAAGGAATGAAAGACACATACCTATCCTATATTAGTTTACAGATAAGAGGGGAGACAGCTGAATATAATAGGTAAACGTGTCAATGGAAACATGAACAGGAGCCATGTGAGTAGGTCGGGAGGAAGAGATAGTGATGGTGTCAAGGAGCAATTTCTAGAGATATAGCTGAACTACATCTCAAAAGATGAAGTGGGAGGTAGAGGGAATAGCTCATCTAGGATGTGCATCTTGCTCAGTTATGTGGATGGGTAAGATGTGAATGAAGAGGTGTTGCCAAAGACCTGGGGGCAGGGCACAGTGGCTCATGCCTGCAATTCCAGCACTTTGGGAGGCGGAGGTGGGAGGATCACTTGAGCCCAGGAGTTTGAGACCAATCTGGGTAACACCATGAGACCCTGTCTCAAAAAAAAAAGAAAGGAAGGAAGGAAGGAAGGAAGGAAGGAAGGAAGGAAGGAAGGAAGGAAGAAAGGAAGGAAGATTTGAAAATAAAAGAAAAGGAAAAGAAAAGAAAAGACAGCTGGAGGATGCAGAGCCACATTCTGCAGAGGGTCGTGTGTTAAGAAGTTGTGTACTTTACTTGAAAGTTGATAGTGAGTCATTGATGAATTTTAAATACTTGCAAACCAGGGGCAGATCATGAAAACATCACTATGGTGACAATGTGGAGGATGAATCGGAAAGAACTAAATTAGTAGCACAAAGACCAGTCAGGAAGCCTTTGCACAAATGTGTATAAGAAATTAAGAGACCCTGAACTAAAGCAGTCAATAAAATGCTAATAAAAAAAGACACATGTGGAAGCTATTTAGGTGGAACACAAAGGGGTCAATTAAATAAAAGGGTAAGAGAAAGAAGAGTGGTATAAAATGATTTCTATTTTTCTACATTGAGATGTATGTACAAGTTTGGATGAGAAGACATTAAGTTCAAATTTTGAACACTCAGATCTATGTGAGATATTTGATTGAAGATGTCTCTTGGCCATTGAATTATGACACTGAACTTTCGAGCAAGTGTCTGAGCAGGAATATAAATTTATGAGTTGATTGATGACTATGAATGATTGCTATTATAAGTAGGAAAATAAGGATCTTTATATTTTGGTTTACCCTGTTGTGGATGTCTGTTGTTTCTGAGCTATGCAGCCTTCTTCTGGTAACTGCTTTTATATTTGAGGATGGGAGTCACTACAACCCCTGATCCATGTGGTTGGGTGTACTGACTCTACTTTTGCTCTAAGGGAGGCATGTCTGATCAATCAGTTCCCACTTCCCTGCTCCCTGGTCACAATAGTTCAGCAAGTAAACCAAACTAGGCCAGTGAAACTAAATTTCTGGAGCTTAGTTGCAGTTGTAGGGAAAAGTCTTTTCTGCTGGGATTGCAGAGAATAGGTTTGCAGCCTGTAGTACCTATCTTGCTACCAGATAGGAAGACCCTGAGACAGCAAAGGAAAAGAGAGTTGAGAGAGAAAGGGAGAGTCAGATCAACAGAGTTTCAGTGATGACATTGAGTTCTTAGTGAGCCTGAATCTAGAATGATCCCTAGACTTTTCTAGGAATGGCAGAACCTTCCTTTAATTACTTAAGCTAGTTTGAGTTGACTTTTTTTACTCATAAAATAGTCCCCATTAAGGACAGAGAATGCATTTATATAATTTTTGTTTTTGTTAATTACAAAGTAGTTGATAATAAATGAATGAGTGGCACACAATAAAAGGAGAATGATTTTATCTTCACTATAATTTTTTTTTTTTTTGAGTTGAGGTCTCATTATGTTACCCAGGCTGAAGTGCAGTGGCACGATCATGGCTCACCATAACCTTGACCTACTGGACTCAGGTGATCCTTCTGCCTCAGCTTCCTGAGTAGCTGGGACTAGTTGGGACTATGGGTGCATGCCATCAGATCTGGCTAATTTTTTGATTTTTTGTAGAAAGGAAGTCTTGAACTCCTGGGCTCAAACAATCCTCCCACTTTGGCCTACCAAAGTGCTGGGATTATAGGCATGAGCCACCACATTTGGCCAGTATATATCAGTATAATTCTTGATACCTAATTTGAACAGAATTGACATCTTTGTAATTTTGAATAACTTATTGTAAATATGGTATATATTTTACTTAGCTCTTCTTTCAACAAAACTTTGTCATTTGCTATTTAAAAAGCTCATATTTTTTTGGTAGATTTGTTTCTTGGTAATTTAAAAATTTAATAGAATGTCTTTTTAAATGTACATTTTAAACTAATGATTAGCAATGTTTATGAATTAAATTGACTTTTGTGTATTGATTCTATAACCAGAAATTTTGCTAAACCTTTATTAATTTTAATTGGTAGATTATTTAGGTTTTCTATGTAGAAATCTTATCTTCCTCAAAACATCTTTTATGCTTTTCCAATTACTGAGTCTCATGTTTATTGTATCTTTTTTTTTTTTGGTGGTGGTGTTGTTCTTTTTTGGTGGGAGAGGTGGTGAATATGTCCTTAATCAGTTTAAGAATTTTCTTTCAATTTTTAGCTCTCTATAACATTTTGGTTTTTGCTTTTTATTTATTTATTTGCTTATTTTTATTATAAAGATGTGAGGTACAATTCAGGGTTATGTATACAAACATTGATGATACAGGTACCCTTGTTGATGAGGTATGCCCCTTCCTCCCTTAGCTGTTTCCTCAACTGCGAATCCCACCCACGTCCCCTGACAGTTTCCCACTACTGCCAATCCCTTTCTTATAGTATTATAATTGTTCAAGTTCCGCTTATAAGTGAGAACATATAGTACTCTGTTCTTTGTTTCTGTGATAGATCACTGTGTATGATTAACTCCAAATCCATCCAAGTTGCTGCGAAGTTTATATGTTTGTATTTCTTTATGGCTACATTATATTCCATTGTGTATCTGTACCACATTTTTTTATCCAGTTGAGCTTTGATGGGCAGCATGGTTGGTTCCATGTTTTTGCTATTGTGAATCAACATGTTAAGAATATTAAAATTTTTTTTTATTAATCAATATTTTTTATTATGGTTTTGTGGGGTATAGTTAAGGGTTGGGTGTACAATTACGTTTCATTCAGGCACCCTGTTGATAAGAGGTGTTTTCCCATCCCCAGACAGATATTTGCTACTGTTAATCCCACCCCCCTACCCCCCCATAGTTTCCCAGTACCGTCAGTCATTTTTTTATAGTATTACATTGGATGTTCAAGATCCATTATATGAGTGAGAACATGTGATACTTGGATCTTTGTTTCTGTGAGAGGTCACTCAGTATTATAGACTCTAGTTCCATCCAGGTTGCTGCGAAATCCATGATTTTGTTCTTTTTTATGGCTGCGTATCATGTATATGTACCACGTTTTTTTAATCCAGTCCTCTTTTGATGGGCAGCATGATTGTTTCCAGGTTCTTGCTATTGTGAACAACGTTGCGATAAACATATGTGTGCAGGTATCTTTTTTATAGAGTGATTTGTGTTCTTCATGGTATATTCCCAGTAGGGGGATTGCGGGGTCATATGGAAGGTCAATTTTTAGAGCTTTTAGGAATCGCCACACTGCTTTCCACAGAGGTTGCACTAGTTTACACTCCCACCAACAGTGTAGAATTGTTCCCTTTTCACCACACCCTCTCCAGCAGCTGTTATTTTTTGAGTTGTTGATAATTGCCATTCTGACTGGAGTTAGGTGGTATCAGTGTGGGTTTTGATTTGCATCTCCCTGATGATTAGTGAGGTTGAGCATTTCTTCATGTGTTTGTTGGCTGCTCGGATGTCTTCTTTTGTGAGTGGTATTGGTACAGGAACAGGCATATAGATCAATGGAACAGAGTTGAGTTTCCAGAAGCAAAACCTCAATTTCTCAACCAACTCATCTTCAACAAAGCCCCCACCACCTACCACTGGGGAGAGAAGAACCTATTCAGTAAATGGTGCTGGGAAAA
>NW_007245998.1:292160-338156 GCF_000164805.1 Carlito syrichta
GAGCATTTCTTCATGTGTTTGTTGGCTGCTCGGATGTCTTCTTTTGTGAAGTGTCTGTTCATATCTTTTGCCCATTTTATAATGGGGTTGTTTGTTTTTTTCTTTTCAGCACGTTTGAGTTCCTTGTAGAGCCAAGATGTTAAGCCTTTGTCAGACCTGGAGTTGGCAAACACTTTTTTCCAGTCTGTAGGCTGTCTCCCTGCTCTCTTGATGGTTTCTTTGGCTTTGCAGAAGCTTGTCAGTTTAATAAGGCCCCATTTGTCTATCTTCTCTCTTATGACCTGTGGGTTTCGGGTTTTGTTCAGGAATTGGATGCCAGTTCCGAGGAATTTTAAATTTTAAAAATATTATATCATCTCTAAATGTAAAATTGTGCATCATTTAATATTGTTTTTCTCAAATGCAACTTAATTTTACATTGATGGTTCCACTTCTACATTCTTTTGGTGTGCATTTTACTTTAAAAATGTTATTATCATTTGTTTTGGGCATGTTTTTTGTATTAAGAACTAGGTTCTGCATTTACACTGCCTATTCTTGAATGTTGTTTCTAGTATTTACTTTTGATGTGACCTTGGGCAAATTTTTCACTACCAATAAGCAGTGCAATGAGTTTAGGCAAGACCCTGGCAGATGATATTCAATAAGTATTTGTCATTATATAACAATGACAATAATAGTAGTAGTTATGGTCGTTGTGTAATAGAGGTAGTGATGGTAGCAATATTATCCATTATTTGGCCTTATGTTATTTTGTTATCTTCTCTTCTTCCATCTTTTTTTCAGGTATTTTATTCTTGCTTTGTTGTACCTTAATATTTCTCTAAAGCTTTGAATTCTACACATTATTTTTAACTATTAATTATTTGCATATGATAATTTAACTTGTACATATTTAAAATCTGACTTAAAGCTCCCCCTGCTTTTTTTTTTTTCACTTGGTTCTTTGTTTCTGTGATCGATTACTCAGTACTATAGTCTCTAAGTCCATCCAAGTTGCTGCAAAGTTCGTAATTTTGTCCTTCTTTATGGCGGTATAATATTCCATTATGTATATGTACCACATTTTAAAAATCCAGTCCTCTTTTGATGGACAGTGTGGTAGGTTCCATGTTTTTGCTATTGTGAATAATATTTAATTATTTTTAAAACCAGGAGATAGGCAAAAGAAATTTAATGAAGAATCATAAACAACACATTTTTAATGCTTTGATTTGTGACAAGGATATGATTAAAAGATAATTGATTAGAAGCCTGAATGCATTTTCATAGTGAGAACTAGAGGTGGTCATAATAAAGCATTTAATTAGAAAAAAATGAGTGTAGCATAGATATTGTTAGCTAAGGAAACTTGAGTTTTACAGTAGCAGGGAAACTTGAGCATTAGAAAGAAACCAATAAAAACCAATAAAACTCTGGTCAGAGAATATTTGAGTAATATTTCAATAGTTAGCGTGGCTGAAACATTAAATCATATTTTTGTTTTCTGTTAGGACTCAGAAAATGATATCCCAAGGTACAGTGCTTTGGCATACTGAATGCTTTGAACTAAAAGAACCAAAGTCTCTCTGACCTTCTGCCTCCAGTCTCTCATTCCTCTTTCTTTTCCTAAACATAAGGTGTATCTCTTTTTTAACTTCTCCTATCTGCCCAAAGATAGATCCTCAAAAAAGAAATTCAATTGTCATAATTTCCTCTCTGGGAATTTCATAAACCAGAGAAGATTAACCATATCACAGAATAGACTGAAATTTGGAACCATACTCAAGACAGATTTTGTTACAGGCTGTCACCTATTTATCTTCCCCCCCAAATCCTAAATTGCCTGCATTCCCCTCGCTCTTCCCTATGAAGAGGTTATATAAGCTTCTAGACCTCACTGGGCTATTGGAGGATTCACTTTTCTTTCATGTGATTCCCTAGCATGTAATGATTTTGATTGCCTTTTCTCCTGTAATCTGTCTACTGTCAGTTTATTTTGTAGACTCAATGATCAAAACTTCAGAGGGTAATGGAAAGTTTTTCTCACCCCTACACCTTTTATATTTAAGGATTTAGGAATAGTGAACAAGGGATTTATTTCTGTGATTCTTAGATATGTAAAACTCCCACTGAAAACAGCTTTGTATTGGATTGACTCAGTTAATCAGTCATTTTCCTTTAAAAATTTGTTCTGTTCAACAAGAGTTTTCTAAATTGATCTCACAAGTGTTATATGAAAATACTAGAGCAAAAATAACAGTGTTAGCTACAGTGATAATGTAGCTAACATTTATTGGAAACAATGTGCTTGGGACTGCACAATCACGTTTTCACTGATAATTTTGTGTACTTACTTATAAGACTAAGGGTTATATGCAACTTATTTGAATTTTTTTTTTTTTTTTTTGAGTTGGAGTCTCACTCTGTCGCCCAGACTGTAGCTCAGGGGCACGCTCCCGGCCATTGCAACCTCAACCTGCTGGGCCCCAGCGATCCTTCCACCTCAGCCTTCCAAATAGCTGGAACTACAGGCACGCGCTACCACGCCTAATTTTTTTTGATTTATTGTAGAGATGAGGTCTCACCAAGTTGCCCAAGCGGGTCTCGAACCCGCAGGATCAGGCAATTCACTCACCTCGGCCTCCCAAAGGGCGGGATTATAGGCTGAGCCACTGAACCCGGCTATTTGAAAATTTTAATCACTTTATTATAGCTATAGCTAGCCATTGGTCCTAGAGCACATGCTCTTGGCCGCATTTCACTATTGTAATTGAGAGCCAGAGATAATTCTTCAAATAGTGGTTTAGCAACTCCTTTGGAAGTTGTTCTCAAACAAATCTTTACCAGAAACAAAGCAAATACAATAATAAAACAAAAAACAAGTAAACATTGGTGTCAAGAGAAGAACAAAATCAGTTAATAGAAACATGCCATGTCTTATATTCTGTTTGACGTTTTAACCAGTAGTGGATTAACCAAAAAAGGATTTCAAGAGAGGTGAGGGAGTGGAACCAGTTTGGGACAATTCATATGAGGACATTCTGGCAACTGGCAGCATAAACGTATTTAAGATACTTGTTAGGAGACTGCTAAAAGGCAAATATAATTAACGTTTCCAAAAATGAAAAAAAAAAAACTAAGTAAAAATAATATATTCTCTTCCTATGTAGTCTTTTGTTAAACAGCTAATTATGCTTTTGCATAAAAAAGGTTTTGCCTTGATTATATCCCACAATTAATTGAACTGTGCATCATTTCACATCCTATCAGTCTAAAGATCATACTTTAATGTGATAACTGCTCTCGGGAAGGTGCTGCCTTTACTTAGACATTTGAGTAAAAATAGCTGAAAAAATCTCCACGACTTATTTTTTTCTTTCTGTATGGACATCAGCTGCTGTTTGTATTTAGCTCTGAAATGCACAATTTAAAAAAAAATTTCATGCCAAGGGACCAACAAAACATAGAGCCATTATGCTCTAATATACATGTGTGAAAGATGGGAAACAATTACATTTACATATTTGTTTATTTATGCATATTTATATTGGTTTACCACATTTTCTAACATGACCCACCCTGAGACTTGAGACTTGGGGAATAATTTTTTACAAAAAATATGAAGTTTTATTGTTGAGAGAAAGGTTTAGACCATTGTAAAAACCATTTACATGGATAATAGTATCTTAAGTTAAAAAAATAAAAATTAAAGCATTTTCATAAAATAAGTATAATTTGTTTGCAAGCTCTGTATAAATTATATACCTAATGGCAATTTTACATTGCATATCCAATACATGATATATATGTTTTCCAGAAGAAGTGTATCTATGAGTTTTTTAGTGCATTTAATATTTTTTATTTTTTCTGAAAAAGATAAAGCTGGAAGTTTTGTCATTTATTCATGTTCTTTCTAGCTTTTGAATGCATTATCAAATGCAAAAACAGATCAAATAATATATTTGATGTCATGTTTTATAATCTTAAGTGATATTTTACATAATATAAAGAGCACAGTGAAGTAAAAGGACCACTGGGTTTGGGGTGTTTTTTGGTTCTACCACTAATTAATTTGCTATTGAAGGGTTTCTTCATCTTATGTGGTCTTGGTTTTCTCCTCTGTAAAATCCAGGAAAGTGGGCTAAGTTGTTGCTACTCAGTATGATGTTCTGTGGACTAGCAGTATTAGTATCATGTGGGACCTTGTTAGAAATACATATTCTTTGCTTCCACCCTGGATCTACTAAATCAGAACTTGTATTTTATCAAAATGCAAATAATTTGTATGATGATTATAGTTTCGGAGGCACTGGGCTGCAGGAGCTTGGACGTCATTACATCTGAAAATGTATGAATCAGGATGTGACATTTTATGTAGAAATGTCCACATATTTGTAAATGATAGAAAGTGTCCTAAAAGATGTAACATACATTTGGTACCATATAGACTTAGATTAATTCCAGAACTACCAGTTACTCCCTGTGTGATAGTAAGTAAATTATTTAATTTTTATGTTCTCACATGAAATGTGGACATTGATAGCTATCTCACAGGAATGATGTATTAAATGAAATAAATATTTTATAATATAAGTGGAGTTCAATAAATGTTAACTTTTCATTTTTTTTTCTCTCTGCCACCCATCCCTATCCCCACCCTAACTTGTATTAAACCAAAAGAGGTTGAGATGAATAAATTACATTCTCTTGAGAAGAACATCAATAAAATGTAGCGGAGCTATTAATTAACCTGAGCTGAGCCAGTTAGTTTCCTACTCTAAAGTAATTCATTTCATTCTCAAAAGTTGTTCCAAGCCTTTCTTACTCTCCTCACATATAGAATGCCACCTCTTCCTGCCATCTTCAGGCTTCTGCTAGGTCAAGTCAGTGACTTAAAGCCAGATAGGGAAGGTGGAGAATCACGACTTGAAAACACAATCATATACATGGGCAGGACAACATGAAATAGCAGCCCCAAACACATGTGTACACCATTCCATCAATCTCAAGCAAATAACTAGATGGTGTCACTGGGTGAAGAGCAGGGTTTGCGACAGAGAAAGATTCTATCATGGAGTGAAGAATTGGAAATTGATGACCTTATCACAGAGCATGGTCCATGTCTCTTTGTTTCATTGATAGATACTCAATGCCTGACACAATGCTTGCTCTATGAATATTTCTTGCCGAGTAAATGGAGATGAGTCTGAAGAGCAGATCAGCTAGCATGAACAATGGGAAGTGGGGAGGTTATTCTTGAGTTATAAGAAGCATGTGGGAGAGGTACTGGAAAAATAAGACAGTGCCCAGAACTGGTAAATGTGCAAAGTTAAAGTTCTAGGCAAGACACCAACCACAAATAATGAAATCAGAAGAGATAAAAGTAGAATCCCTGGACTCAGGCTCAGGAATGACAAAGAAGCCAGTTATAAAAATCTGGCTTCATATCAATACAAGACTCATGGCAAGAACCATTTGGATGCATCCAAAGGAATCATGAAGATAGAGAAAATACTTCTAGATTAAAAAGAAATTCCCTGGTGTTTTAGATGGTACTTGGAATTTATTTTAGTTAGAAGCAGTTAGACACACAGGCATAGATGTGATTGTCATGAAGGAATATATTTATTATACTAACAGTTCCCTAGAGGAAAGAGGAAGTCCTGCATTATTTAAATGTACTTGGTTATTGTACAGTATGAGCTGCACACCCTCACAGAAGAGTATGACGATGGAAGGATGCCAATGTGTCAAGTACAGAAAATGAAATGATGGTTATTAGACCTGTGCTGGTTAATGGAGAGGATCCCTCAGACTTTGGGTTCTGGTGAGCTGTAGGAGCCCTCTGTACTGGCAGCATCCTGGGAAGGTGGCTGGTCATCAGGGAGGAATGCTTGGTGGTTCCCAGACTCAACACAGGTCTCTGGGCCATTGATGTGATCTAGAGGCACCGGCCCTGAAGAGACTTGTGGATTGAGACAGTGATTGTTACCGTGGTACCCAGTGTGAAAAGATGATACTTTGGCACTGAGTATTCAGTAATGGGCACAATCCTGGGGGAAAAATGGGGAGCTCTAACTGTGACTAAGCTGAAATTTCTTATTAGTGCAATGGGGATAGAAACTCAGAGTTTGAAATTAAGAAAATTTGGGGTCCCAGGAGTTCAAATTGGCCTACACAACGTAGCGAGGCCTCATCTCTACAGAAAAATAGAAAAAGCAAACAAAAAAATCATCTGGGTGTGGTGGCAAACACCTGAAGTTCCAACCTCTTGGGAGACTGAGGCAGAAGGATTGCCTAAGCCCAGGAGGTGAAGGCTGTGGTGAGCTGTGATTGTGCCACTGCATTCCAGCCTGGCGACAGAGTGAGTTCTGACTCCCACTACCCCCACAAAGAAAATTTTGAAAACACTAACATTTGTGGGCTACAAACATAGCTATTACAAGTTGACAGTCATTTAAAATGTAAATGGGAGTTTTCCATTTGTGAAAACTGAGGTGTATAATATGGACCAGTGTTTGAATATTAACTATCTGACTTCTACTCAGCTGTGAGTGAAGACAGCACCTCAAACTGAGGGAATAATTTTTTGGAAAGTTGTTTGTGCTCTACTTAGACATAGAAGTACATTTCCCCCCAACAACTGGCTTCTTATTATTTTTAAATGTAATATAACACAATCTTTTTTGCTTCAATAGTTTTAAGGGTACCAATGGTTTTTGTTACATGGATGTTTTGTATAGTGGTGAAAAAGTCTGGACTTTAAATGTACCTGGCACCTCCACTAGTGTACATTGTACCAGATAGGCAATTTTTCATCCCCTTCTTCCTCCCCCTCCCCAGGTCTCCAATGTCCATTGTGCCATTCTATAAGCCCCTAGTTTAGCTCCGACTTATAAGTGAGAACATTTGGTATTTGGTTTTCTGTTCCTGTGTTACTTCATTTAAGATGATGACCTCCAATTCTACCCAAGTTGCTGCAAAAGACATTATTTCATCCTTTTTACAACTGGCTTCTTGTTCCAACAATATTAATACTTCATCCTTTTCCCACTAGTTTGAAATGTTGCCTTTACCAAATTTTAGACTTTGATCTATTATTTAGGCGAGTAGTTCTTCAAGTTTTTGGCTACAAGTGGTTTTGCTCTCTCAATCTCTCTCTCTCTCTCTCTCTCGCTCTCTCTCTCTCTGTCTGTCTCCTCTCTTGTTGAAACAGAGTCTCACTCTATTACCCAGGCTGGAGTGTTGTGGTACAATCATAGCTCATTGTAGACTTGAACTTTTGGTCTCAAGTGATTCCCTCGACTCAGCCTCCTGATTAGCTGGGACTACAGGTGTGTCCACCACTCCTGGCTAATTTTTATTTTTTGTAGTAATGGGGCGGGGCGGGGGGGCGGGTCTCACTATGTTGCTCAGGCTGGTCTTGAACTCCTGGTCTTAAACCTCGGCCTGCCAAAGTGCTAGGATTACAGACATGAGCCATCATGCCCAGCCAGATTTTCTCTCTGATATTATCCCAATATCTTAGAAACTGGAACAAAAATTTTGGCTCATTAACGGAACAGGGTTAATGTGTTGTAGATACTCAATATGAAATAGCTAAAGCCCAAATCTCTGGATTAAAACCCTATGAGGATAATGAGAGCCACTAACCCTAGCAATAATTTTTTAGCTTTGCATTGAATGGTGAAAGGTTCAATGACTAAATTCAGCTTATTTGGTAATTTATTTGTTTCTTTCTTAGCTTCAGTAAAAATTTGCCTTAATTTTCAAAATTTGAAGGCCTTATTTGAACCTTGTAAAAATCAAAAGCAATGGAACCTATGACAGTGATATATAGGAAAGAGCATTAAGTGTGAAACAAATTTCTGAGAGGTTCTGCTTCTAACATTAATTTTGACTCTACTTGCGGTGTGGATTTGGAAATCACCTTCATCTCTCTGAGGCTCGGCTTTCTCATCTCTAAAACAGGAATAATGATAGTTATCCTCCTTGTTTCAGAGGGTTGAGAGGAATGCAAAGTGTAGCGACATTTTTTGAAGTATTTGTATAATACATGGTATCATGCAGCGCTGGAGTTAGGGAGTTGTAGCGCCAGTCTGATGCTTCAGAGAGTAGCTTGTCCATGAGTTCTTGGAACCTAGGATATTTTCTAGGTCTTTCTTTTCTCTGAAGCCGGGGACTCAAGTAGGAGGAAAAGTCAAACTGCAGTATAGACTTTGCTGCCCATTTGGCGGTATGGATTTGGTTTATGACTTCTGTTTTTTTTTTTTTTTTTTTTTTGCTTGAAGAGAAAGAGATACATTTGGACACTTCTAGTTCTAGTAAGACCCTCATTTTCTATTCTTTTCTTTTTTGAGTTGGAGTCTCATTCTGTCGCCCAGGCTGGAGTGCAGTGGTACACTCATGGCCACCCCAGCATCAACCTGCTGGGCTCCAGTGATCCTTCCACCTCAACCTTCCAAGTAGCTGGAACTACAGGTGTGCACTACTACGCCCGGCTAATTTTCTATTTATTGTAGAGATGAGTTCTCGCCAAGTTGCCCAGGCGGGTCTCGAACCTGCGATCTCAGGCAATCCACTGGCCTCTGCCTCCCAAGGTGCTGGAATTACAGGCTGAGCCACTGAGGCTGGACAAGGCCCTAATTTTCACAGATGAAGAAACTGATAAACAAACAGAAATTATTTTACCATTTGCCCAGCTTGGCAATAGCAGTGTTGAAGTCAGAAGCATATTCCAATATTTAATATGCGATATCCATTCATTTTGCTTGAACTTTATTTATTTAAAATCTGTACCCCCAATTTAAAAATTTTTAGCTTCCAGTCTAAAAACCTGATTTTCTGTTTATCTGTAGCCAGGCATAGACCATACATTTTTAAAGAAATAAAGCCAAATATAGACACACAATATAGATGCTGTTTAGTCTGTCAAACTTAGAAATCTTCATCTTAAGGAAATATTTACATACAGTGGTTCATATGTCCTAGTTATAAGAAGACATTAGGAAACATATCCTTAGAGAAAGTAAAAATATATTTAACTGAGATATTTCTTTCTTTGAGGCATTAAAAAAATTCATTTGAAAGAAGAAGAATAGATGGTCCTTATTAAAATCTGACACAACTCCGGGATAAGTTTTCTTTAACCTTCTGTGTGTCATCTCTATATGAGTCAGACATCCAGGTGTCCCCATGTATGATTATGAATATTTTTGGTTTGCTTTGATTTTTCTCCAGATAATCTGCTATGTGGACACAGATAAATTAATTATTGCTATTCAATCAAGTTTTTTTTGAAAAAAAAAAAGATTCCTTTACTAACATTCTAGATTTTGACAAAATAAGACTCAAGTTGGAATATTAAAGTACTCTGGTCTTCAGGAAAGCAGTGTTGGCCTCTTTTGGGGGACAGAGAAGGCATGTGACCGGTCTGTTTTTTTCCTTCTCGAATGGTGTTAAATACACAAGAGTGAGTAGCCAGGCAGCAAATGCAAAGGGTTACTCAAAGAAACTCAGAATTATTTTTTGGAGGATGGGCCCCTTGTACTAGAGGCTTGCCCTGCTAGGTAAGTGACCTAGGAACCTATCAGCATCAATGTACCAGCTACTGTTTTTCTGAGAGGGTGAGTTTGGCTTCAGTGAATTTTTTTTGGAGATCCTTTCAAGCATCTGTCCACTTCATGATGGGCGATTTACAAGTGCACCTGCCCACGCTGTGCTGATTGTTCAGCAGTTTTTGACTATGACCCTCATGGCCCACCCTCTCTATTCACTCAATCTTGCCCGGAGCAACCTTTTATTTTGTTTTCCCAGATGAAAAAAGTCCTCAGAGGGAAATGTTTTGCCAAAGTGGAAGAGGTGAAACAAAAAACGGCAGAAGCACTCAAAGGTATCAAAATGGACAAATTCAAAAACTATTTTGAGCAGTAGAAAAAGTGTCTCGATAGGTGTATTGCATCAAATGAGAAGCACTTTGAAGGTGACTAAAGTTTAAATATGTAAGAATAAATGCACAATTTTGTAGAAATATATTTTGATTCTTTTTGGATCTCTCCTCATTCACCTGTCCTGCAGAAACAGCTTTTACTGGGGTGAATTTTCAGAGACATGATCAGGAGTCTCACATGTCCACCATTGCCCATCATAACCCCTCATATGCCCATCACACTACAAGGTAGGATGTTGGATTGTAAGAGAGGAACCTAATTATTTGGCTAAGGGTCTTTATAGTATTTTGATTATGGAAACACTAGCTTCTTATAATCAGGGACTAGTATACCATAGATGCAAAAACATTTTTTTAAGCAGATGATTTAAATAAAAATATTCAGAGTTTCTTAATATCCAGGAAGTTAGAAGATAACAATGTAAATTTCCTATTAATTTTTGGCACCCCTGAATTACAGAAGAATGGAAAAGTCAGTGCCTTATGTAGCAATGCTTACGTATCAGGCTTATAAAGTAAACTTTACAGAGACCAATGAAACTGCAGATCAGAAGGTGTTGCATATTTATGCAGACGATATGCTTCCTTACTAATAGGTCTTTGTTATAGAAAATGATTTGTGCTGGATGCGGAGCCCTTTTTAAAACAGGAAAATGTAAGTCTCATTTTACATGGACTCTGTTTTTAATTATAATTTGACAAAAGAAATAACTACATTACCTATTTGATTTGCCAGAACCTTATCTAGCACCACCTGTTGAGCCTGAGGCACTCAAATGCTGACATATTGCAGAGAGCAAAATTTTGTAGCTGGCATACTAACTAGTATTGATGCCAACAAAAGCATAATGTAGCCTTTGTACTTGAAATAAAACAAAAATACATTAAGCTACCAACTGTAAAGGTTTAAGAAAGCCACATTTAATTATATACAAACAGATCCTTCTAACAAAGAAATATAATGAAAAAATGGTCTTGGAGTTAAAAGGCCAAAGTTTACATGGTCCACACTGACAACTATCATGAGCTTAAACAAAACAGAATTTTGTGGTACAGCTGATTTGTATTAAAAATGACGAGAGGATGCTGAACCTGTTTTTATGAACTAATGGGTTCAACAAAGTAACATTTGCAATCTGAGGAAACAGCAAAATGCGTTGCTAGAATTGGCAAAACAAAAAGCTATAATTAGTTATTAACTTGTGAGTGTATAGTTCATTGGGATCAAGTTTATAAAGTATATATTGCCTTTGAAAGTTCACCTGCTTTTGCCTTTGTATGTGTTGATTTACAGAAAGTGAGTGCTAAAATGTGCAGTCCAGACACAAAGGGTATGTAAGTATCCTCTTCCTATTTCAAGACAAAAGAATATAAAAGCCAGCTTGGAAGACTGATATTGGCAGAAACACAATGTATGATGTTTGGAAGTATTGATGACTGTATCCATTCATTGTTGAGTCCTTACTTTGGGCCAAACATTGAAATTTTATGTATATTATCTCATTAATCCTCTCAACAACCCTCGAAAGTAGGTATTATTATTTCTGTTTTACAGATGAGGATTTTGAGGTTTAGAGAGGTGAATTAATTTGTCTAAAGTTGCTTATTGACTAAACCAAGTTTGTCTGATCCAAACATATGTGTTCTGAATCTCTGAACAGTAGATATCCATGATGGCATTTTTCCCTAAAAGATAATCTGTAAATTTGTGGATTAGAATGCCCAAGACAATGTGACTAGAGTACACATGGGAACCCTCCCAATGGAATTTATTTATTAAAAATTGTGTATTATTGTGTATTTATTCTTATATATTTAAACTTTAGTCATCTTCAAAGTACTCTCGGTTTGATGCAATACACCTATTGAGATGCTTTTTCCACTGTTCAAGACAGCTTTTGAACTTGTCCATTTTGAAGCCTAAATGTTTCTGCCATTTTTTTGTTTCACTACTTCCACATCGGCAAAATGTTTCCCTTTGAGGACTTTTTCTAATCCCGGGAAACAAACAAGCAAAATGTTGCTTCGGGTGAGATTGGGTGAATACGGAGGATGGGGCATGAGGGTCATGCTATCTTTGGTCAAAAACTGCTGAACACTTAGTGTGGTATGTGCAGGTCATGTGTGTAAATCACCCACGTGAAATAAGTAAACACATTGAAAGGATCTCCAAAAAAATTTCACTGAAGTCAAAGGTGGCCTCTCAGAACAATGCTAGCTGGTACACCGATGCTGCTGGGTTCCTAGATCACTTAGTGAGCAAAGCCTGTATTATAAGGGAACCACCCTTCAAAAGATAATTCCAGTTATTTTTGGGTTCCCTATATAGTTCACTGCCTGAGATGTAACCAAATACATGATCTGATTAATTGTATTAAAATGTAATTGCATAATAAAATGATTATTTATAGAATAAAGGCATTCTATGTAGAAATTAAAAGAAAAAGGAGTGTATATATAGAATAGTAAATAGTATTAAGAACAAGAGAGATACTCTTCTAGTTGTAAAGGCTAAAATTGACTATTGGAGCAAAAATATCCCGGGTGTGAAGAGATGCAATTGTTTATTGATGACAGTTTAACTCTTGTATTCTGATTCTGGTTGCTTCAAGAAAACTTCTGACCTATAATTTCGTCTCTGAAGTGAATTGGTCCACCAGGAACTAACAATCTGGGCAACTGACCTAAGGCTGTTAATTTGGCTTTGTTTCTTTTGTTGTAATTTAATAATTGGAATTCTGGCTTATAAAACAGTCTCCTGCAATTTTAGTTTGCCTAAATAAATGTCTTTGAGCTTAATGGGTAGGATGCACTAATAAAAGGTGCTTTCTGGATTTAAAAATCTGAGGACCAGGACCTGGAATCCAGTAACTACACTGAGATAGGACCCACCTGGGACACCATGTCTGTGTCCTCTGTCTCTTCCATATGGCTCATTAGGTGGAAGCAAAGGCTTTAAGTTTTTTAGTCCAACTTTCTCACTGTACAGATGAGAAAAAATAAGGTAGAGAGATACAACAACTTGTTTAATTAGATAAGTGCAGTGAAGTTCTGATTGTGCTTCTCCATTTATACCCTTACTAATTTTTTGTTACCTTCATTACAAATTTTCATTACATATCGTTCATTTGTCTTTCCCCCTCTAATTGATAGCAATAGGTTCACAGACAAAAGCATTTGATCCTTTCCAAATCTGCTAAGGAGGTCAAAGTGTCATTACTTTATTATTATTTGCAATCAAAGGAACACTACACTCAAATATTGAACGTTGTGTTAAGTTGTAACAATATGATGATATACCTATCATGATAGGTGATTTTGAAAAACATGTCAGACACTTTTAAAAACTGTATGTACTAAACTTTCACAACGTTTACAAACAAAACTGATTGTTCAGTTTATAATTTTTCTGTATTCTAATGGGCTCTGTGCTTGTTTTGATGCTCTGCTGTTATTGTCTTAAAATTTTTAATATTTTTTGAACAAACGGTGTATAATTTAAATAGAATTTGTAATTATTGTTGCCCAGCTAATAATTGGCAAAGCTTCAGCTTGTCTATCTACAAATCTTATATTTTTTTTCTGAAATACATGCTGCTTTTGAGTTAAAATCATAATTTTTAAGGGAAGTTTTTATAAGTACTGAATAGGATTAAAGCACCATATATGATCTAGGTCAAATATTTTCAAAATAATAGCCCCCATAGGTCAAAATATTGCTAAGTAGATGGTAAGAACATCTAGGATTAAAAGGTTGTTTTATTTATTTATTTATTTATTTATACACATATTTATTTTAAAGATGTGGGGTACAATTCAAGGTTAGGTATAAAAATGTTCATTATTCTTGTTGAGGAGATATGCCCCTCCTTTCCCCTGTTTTTAAGTGAATATTAGAAAAGGAATGCAAAAGGAAAAGAGGACCACACACTACAAGTAAATATCCTTTTTTCCTATTATTGACAGTCACGTCAAGCTGTCTGTGCTGCTAAAAGCTGGCAAAAAAAACTGTACCAGGGATGGTAACCAAAAGCCAGGCAGTATGAGTGTGGGTTGTGTGCGCAGATGGATGAGGGAAGGAGATGAAGGAAGGACGAGAAACAAAGTAACCAGGGTCCACTTTAGGAGTCTATGACCTGGTCAGTTGCAGAGTGCCTTGCTCTGGTCAGTTACAGAGTGCCTTGCTCTCTGAAAGGCCCTGTATTTGCTTTAGTACTGCACTGTCATGCTCTTGAAATGCTTAATAAGTTTTGAACAAGGGCTCCACGTTTTTATTTTGCACTGGGCCCCAGAAATTATGTACCCATCCTTTGGAGGTAACGTTTGTAGTTCAGACAAATCTCTTGGCCCTTGGTGTGAATGACTATTTCTCTAATATTCCGAAAAATTTCCCCAAATTATACTTATTTCAACAATTTAGTACTCCTTTGGTCTCTCATATATTTTCCATTTTATTGGTTTAGGGGAAGTTGAAGGTAAAAATGAAGGATGTTGGTCATTTGCATGTTTCATTACCCCAGCAATCTATCCCATCTGTGAACAATTACGTAAGAAAAGGGCTTAGATATTCAGCTGTACATCAGCTACCCACCAGTGTCTGAACTTAGAACTTTATATAGGTATTTCATGTAATGTTCATAAGCAATTCTCTGTTGAGGATATTAATATCTGTATGTTACAATTGAGCAGAATAGAACTAAGAGAAAGTAAGCACTTTATCCAAGGCTTGTATTCAAATCCTGGCCACCTAACTTTGAATTCCAAGTTGGTTTCTTCAAGTTAAAAACTTCCCTACTTACAGTGGTGATCTTCAGGACTAGAGATAATTATTTGAAATTATATTTGGGGAATAAAGTTCCCACAGACCCAGTGGTACCCTATTGGTATAATTAGTGGTATACCATCAAATGTTTAAGGGTCAGCTCTCTGAGGCAGGAAAACTCCTTATTTATAGAATTCATTGTTTTTCATTGTGTAAATCTTCCCTGGATGGGTGAGTGTGAGTTACCCATGCAACATCAATGAACATAGATTTGGGTAGAGATATCGGCAATTGACTCTTGCTAGCTGCCTGAGCCAGCTCCAACATCTTGCTGCTTTTATTTCAACAATTGTTAGGTTAAAACTTTAACTTAAATTTGAGTGCTCTTTCCCAGGATGTTGACAATTAAATGTAAGTGTCTTGGTCTCAGTGAGGAGGAGACAGGGAGGAGAGATAGGGAAAGTCGATAGAGACAGAGATGACTTAGTTCTTTTGACTTTATTGATAGTTTTCTTTGCTCACTGTTGAATTAGATGGGGGTCATACTCTTTTTAAAAAAATTATTTAAAAACCAACAGCGAGTCTGTTGAAAAAGTTTTATATCTAGGATCAATTTGTAGAAAACAAGTTGTTAAAAAAAATCCTCATACTCACTGCATACCAGCTCTAGGACTTCTTATTTGTGAGCATTATTTTCTTGTATTTATTTTATCTTTGGATTTTTGACAATTTTTGTTTATTCTTTGTTTTCAGATTTTAAAACATTATCACCATTCTTCTGCCAACTGGCTGTGTATTATTGAATTTCTTTGTTGAACTCAGTTTATCTTTTAAAACTTAGCAGTTTACCCTATAAATAGCAGAACTGAACAATATGGCGTTTGATCCTATTACATACTTAGAATATAAGGAAGGATTCACTAAAATAAAACGTTAAGCATGATAAAATATCTAAGCAGAATAGTTCTGTAATATTCTATTTCTGAATTTTTAGTTCCTGTTTCTGCTTTTTGAATCTCTTGAAATTTCAAGCAAACCAGAGTTTCTCAACCTCAGTACGATTAACATTTTGGGCCAATTAATTATTTGTTGTGAGGGGTCTGTCCTGTGCATTGCAGATAGTTAGCTGTATTCTGACCTCTAAACTGCCTCTAAGATGTGACAACCCAAAATGCCTCAGACACTCAAACGCTCCCTGCAGGAGGTAGGGGTGGGGGGGATGGTAAAATCACCTTTGGTTGAAAATCACTGGTTTAAATTGTGTAGATAGTATGGATTGTTTATTGTGGTTTGATGATCATTTTCATTGTTCTTTAAATTAGTCAAGGATTATGTTGTTGAGCCCATTGCAAACAGAGCCCATATTGTCAGTAAATATTTACTGAGTATCTATTATGAGTCAAGCACTGTTTTAGGTGCTTATAATACATTATTGAACAAATAAGATGAAGGCAATCCTCATGGAGCTTATGTTCTAGTGACAGTATAGAGACAATATATAACATGTAAAATGATTGAGTCTCACTATTTGGAGCATATGTTAGAAGATGATCAAGTACTAGAGGAAAGAGAAATAAGTAGTTAGTTAAATTAATAAGAAACATGGTGAGAGGTTACTGATAGGAATTTTCAACAGAGTAGCTAAGGAAAGTTCTCAGTAAGAAGGTGACATTTGGGCAAAGAATTGAATTGGTGATATTTGAGGAAATTTCAGGAGGAGGGACTAGCCAGTACAAAGGATGTAAGACAGGAGAATGCCTGGCTTTTAGGGGAACAGCAAGAATATAAGCGTTGATGAAGCAGAGTGGACGACGGAGGTAGGTGAGTTAAAGGGGTCTTGGGACCACAACACATAGGGCCCAGTAACATAGCAGTGACATGATCTGACTTACCTTTGAATATAATCATTCTGGCTCTTCTACTGAGATGAGTCTTTTTGGTGATGGGGAGAGGAATGGCATTAGATCAAAGCAGAGAGACCTGTCAGGAGTTTATTGCAGTAATTTAGGAGACACATGATAGTCAGGATTGGTTGGGAGAAAGTATTAGAAGTGGTTGGATTCTGGATGTATTTTGAAGGTGAGCACAACATAATTTCCTGAGAATTAAATAAAGAATGTGAGAGAAACAGAGATGTCAAGGATGATGCTGAGTTTTTTTTTTTTTTTTTTGAGTTGGAGTCTCACTCTGTTGCCCAGACTGGAGTGCAGTGGCCGCTACTGCCCACCGCAGCCTCGACCTGCTGGGCTCCGGCGATCCTTCTGCCTCAGCCTTCCAAGTAGCCGGAATTACAGGCATGCGCTACCACGCCCAGCTAATTTTTTGATTTATTGTAGAGATGAGGTCTCGCCTGCCCAGGCTGGTCTCGAACCCGCGGGCTCAGGCAATGCACTCACCTCAGCCTCCCAAAGGCGCGGGATTACAGGCTGAGCCACCGAGCCCGGCTGATGCTGAGTTTTTTTAGTGCAAGTAACAGAAAGATGGAGTTGCCATCAAAGCGAATGAGAAAAATGGTGGGCAGAGTAGGTTTGGTGGTTGAAGTATTGAGATGTTTACTGAATAAACAAGTGGGAATTTCAGGTAGACAGTGCATAACTCAGTCCACTTTGGGAGAATGTGAGGGCTAAAGAGATGAATTTGGGATTTATTGGCACATAGATGGTATTTAAAGTTATGACTGTATAGACTCTCTAGTGGAGTGATTATTGAGAAAAGAAGACCAGGTAGAAATCTCTGGGCACTCCAACATTACATAGCAAGGACAAGACAAAGAAAGCTCTAGCAAAGCAGACTGAGAAGGAACAAGAATTGAGAAATCCAAGCAACTGTAATGTTCCAGAAACCAAGTGTAGAAAGGAAGGATGAACAGTGGTATCGAATGCTGCTGCTAAATCCAGGAAATGACTGAGAATGGACCACTGGATATTGAGATGAGGAGGTAGTTAGTGATGCTGATAAGAGTGTAGTGACCCATGGCTGAATGAATTGGGTTTAGGAGAGAATGGAGAAGGGGAATTGGAGACAGCACACATGTCTTTTCAAAGAGTTTTTTTATTAGTAAAAAGGGTAAGAATAAATGCTACTGGAGAAAGTGAAGATTAAAGGAAATTTTTTTTTTCCAAAATATAGCACAAATAAACAAAAGTTTGTATTCCAATGAGAAAGATCCAGTAGAGAGCAGGAATTAATAGCATAGGATAGGTTATGGAGAGCTGTATGAGCGATGTCTGATGTCCTTGAGTGCGTGGGAGGGATGGGATTTGAGTACAAGTGAAGAGATTGACTGTAGAGGAACTATCATATGTATTTGATAGATAAGGAAAATGAGACTTGTCTGAAGTGATTGAGCTTTGAGAAAGAAGAGTCGATTTTGTGTTACTCATTATAGAGAACATGCAGTATACAATATTTCATTTGGGAAGAAGATATTTCTAAATAATCTTCTAGCCATTAGTGGGATTGACTGCTTTGTTCTTGAATGCATCACTATAGGTGATTAGAGTAGCTTCTATCTGACTATAAAAAATAATATAAATGGACAATGAAATATACAATACTATATTGGCTGAAGCAATCTAATTTTATAAATTCACCTTCAATTTCATTAAATTCTTGTTTCTTTTTCAGGAATGCTGTAGATAAAATGTGCTCTGAGAATATAATATTTCTGTGAGGACTTTGCTTTGGAGAATAATGGAATAGAATAAAAGTATTTTTACCTCAGTTTGTTACAAGTGAAAATTACAAGATAGCTGTTTATTCAATAAATGTTCATTTTCTTTCATAGTAGGTTACTGTTTTATTTGCCAAATGACAGCTTTGTATTGTAGGCTGATCTTTAAATTTTCAAAGCAGCAGAATCCCTTTTAAAAGAAAACTCTAATTGTAACCCTACTACATATTGAACAGATTACAATGCTATTTCTTTTGAATAAATGTCTATTTATAAGTTCAAACAGATAACACTTAATAAAAATCAATTAATTTTTTTGTAAGAGAACAGACTAAATTCGGGAGCTAAGAATGACAGCTGCTGCCTATCATCAGTTACCTCCTATTGATTGCTGTGCTTTGTTTTGGTGAAACTCTATTAAGAAAATCATGAATCATTATTTTTATCACAGGCTACAAAGTTTTTGAACAGCTCAATTTATAATTTCAATTTATAATCTCAGTATTAAAGATGAATAAAAATTTTCAGAGTCACCTATGATATCTAACAACTGACTGGATTTTCTTGATAAAGAGACATTTAGATTACAACTTTTAACAGGCACCTGTATTGATTGAAATATTGTGTTGTTACCATTAGAATTGCTCTATATTTGCTTCTTATTTCACAATAGACTACATATCATGATAGGATAATGCATATAGCAAATGTTCCTGGCATTTAGTTGAGTATGTGAATATATGAATTTAGTTGAATATAGAACACGTGTCTTATTTGTGGAATTTTATGAAAGTATTAGCATATTTTAATTCAGCAAAAAACCAGTACCAAAATAATTCTATCAGCACATTCATAAAAATTATAAATATTTGCATAAAGCTGATAAAGGTAAGTTTTATTTTAGTGAAACACAGAAATAAGTGAACCTAACTACACAAGTTAATGAATGGTGATCTTCAGCATGTTAAAGTTTGATTTATAATACTTAAAAATAAAATTTCTGTCTAACATTTGCAGAATCCACAATCAGAAAACCACTCATGTTATAAAAAATGCCAAGAGCTACAATATCCTAAGAACTGCCTGGGAATCCCGACTCTTTCATGTACTAGCTATAAAAATTTGGCCATGTGATGTAATCTCATTAAGTCTTCATTTTTCTCATCTGTAAAATATGAATTATGACCCTTAATACAGCTAGTTTTTTCTAAATCACTTATTTATGTCAAAATTCCAAATATCTAATACAGTATCTGACATAGAGAGGCCATGCATCAAATACTATTTACATCTAAGCCTGACGTCTTGAAAAATAAAAAGTAATTTCTAAATTCTTAGAAAAAGACAAAAATTGTAGTCTGGGAAGAAAGGGAGATTATTATTTGATTTGAGAGAAAAAAAGTGATTTCTTCACAAAGAGAATGATTTCCTAATAAAAAGAAATATATGAAACAAAATGCTTACCTTTGGAACTGAATGGAAATGTTTACAATTTGGGTTGAATGCTCTAGAACATTAAATAATATGCATTCAATTTTATAAACAGCCATTTCCATTTTTAGAGTTTTTAAATTCAGTGTTCTCTTCAGCTTTCCTGGAAATATTGTGAAAATAAAGTGGTCAACAGAAGACAAAATTCAGAAAAGATGTAGCACTTTGATTGATGTAGCTTTTCTGATTAAAATTGTCTTGTGCTCTGTAGTTGAAATCTCAGCAGTGCTGTCTTCCACTAGGCAGGTCGACCTGGGTCAATTCATTCTTCCCAAGCTGGGACTGAAAACTCCATCACTCTCTCACTGCAGATATGATAAAATCACCTCTTGTTTGCAGGTCCAAAGGAACCCACATCCCTTGAATGTACTTTTCTTAACATGTAATAAAGAGCCAGGAATGTCCATGGTTTAGTGACTTTCAATTATTTAAATCTATGAGCCAACTCAGTGATACAAAAGATTACATGTTATTGGTTCCAAAGTCTGCTTGCATGTCAGCATCGTCAAGGGAGTATGTTTATGAAACAAATTTCCAGGGGTTACCCTCAGAAATGCTGACTCAGGTGCAACCATTTGACTCTACTTTAGAAGAATGTAGAGTCCATTGTAAACAAGCTTACTGTGAGACCAGTACTGTATACACAAAAAAGGGATTTCCTCTAGCTGTGAGGCAAATGCACTACTTCTGAAGATCCCAGAAACATGTGGGTTTAGACAGTAGTCTAATTAATTCAACCTCTCACTGTACTCCTTGTCATGGTTTCTGAGGGCAGGCCAAAAGAGCCAGTCACTGAGTGTTCAGTGGGTTAAACGACACCTTTTCATTTGAATTCTTAATCATCTTTTCTCCTTGCATGAGTCCTTGATCCTTTGTTTCCCCACTGTTCCCAGAATCCCTTTGTTTCTTTTCTTTGAGGCCTCCTGCAAGAGACTTTGGGCTTTGGGGTAAAGGTGGAATATTGAGGGATGGGTTACAAATCCTAATAGAGTATCAGCGAGAACATTTTACCTTATCCTTCTGTCAAAATTGAGATCTATTTCAAATATGCCCTGAATCTTACTATGTTAAAGAATCCTGAGTCCTCTTAGTCAATAGCTCTATCTATTCCATAGGATTTAAATATGTCTTGCCACAGGAAGGGAGAAACGGATAAGTATTAAATAATCTTACCCAATTTTGTTGAACATTCTTTCTGAAATTGCTTTTAATTTTCATATTTTTACATACTTTAAAAACTATAATATCTTTCAAACACAATAAAGTATTGGGCAATAATTTCATATTCACCATTTAATTTATACATTTATATATCCACCATGCAGAATTAGCTGATATCAGCATTTGGCTATAATTAAATTCTTACATATGGTGGATGGGAGTGTAAATATATGCAGTCATTTTGGTAAATTGTTTGACAATATCTAGTAAAGTTGATCATATGCATATCTTGCAATCTAGCAGGTCCACTTCTAGGTATATACCCAATAAAACTGTACACATATGTGTATTAGCAGATGTGGAAAAATGCTTATAATGCTATTCATAATAGTCCCAAATTAGAAACTACCAAATGTCTATAAAAAGAAGAAAGTGTAATGAATTGAGGTATATTCATACAATGAAGTGCTAAACAGCAATGAAAATAGTGAGCAGGGCTCGGTGGCTCAACCTGTAATCCTAGCACTTTGGGAGGCCGAGGTGAGTGGATTGCCTGAGCCTGTGGGTTCGAGACCAGCACGGGTAACCTGATGAGACCTCGTCTCCACAATAAAATAAGAAACAGGCGTGGTGGCACATGTCTGTAGTTTCGGTTACTTGGAAGGCTGGGGTGGAAGGATCGCCGGAGCCCAGCAGGTCGATGCAGGGATGGCTTTAGCCTGCGTGCCATTGCACTCTATCCTGGGTGAAGGAGTGAGACTCTAACTCGAAAAAAGAAAGGAAAATAATGAATTATTATTGCACTCACAAGACAAATGACTCTCTCAGACATAAAACAAAGGTGAGTGAAAAAAATCAGATCCCAAAGGGTATACATAGTGTAGTTCCATTTATATAAATAACAGGCAAATAATAAAGGGTGATAAAAGTTTTAAAATGTTACTTTTCTCGAGTACTGGGAAAGTTCTATATCTTGATATGGGTGGTGGTTACATGAGTACATTTACTGTGCAAAAATATAACTGAGTTGTACACTTAAAATCTGTATACTTTATATGTGTTATACTTCATTTTAAAAGTTCATCAACCAAAATAAAAGATGAACGACTCCTGGCTCCAGAGATTTAAAATTTTAAAGAGGATAAGTGAGGAGAAATCAAAATTTGGTAATATTATAATAAAATGTAAAGACATTAATTTTATTAACATCTATTAAGTTAGAAAGAGAAAGAGTTGTTCGTAAACAAAGGAACAAGAATAACATTAACTTCAAATTTCTCAACAATTAACGTTGGAAGCAAGAAGAAAAAGAGGTAATGATTTTACAGCTATAAAAGAAAAGAAAAAAATTATAGATTGTTCCTATAATGTTATAGCTAGCCAAATTTTCATTTAATGTGAAAGCATTATAAAAACTATTTTAGACAACTTATTTTATCATACATAGACCCATTTTGGAAACTTGTTTGGAAAAAGTTCTAAAAGAAGAAAAGAAAAATTCCTAGGAGATACAGCAAGAAATATAGAAAGTAACTATATTCAGAAAATTTCTTATTTTATGTTTTAAAAAATCCTTCCTTTTAAGACTGCTAGATCAGACAAGTCAAGCCACTCCAATAGCAAAAATCATGTAGAGTGTTATCTTCCTGCAAAAACCTACAGTGTTTCATGTCCTTAAGAAAGCCATTATTAAACTGAGAGGAAGAGATGGGCAGTAGCTATAGGCCAGTAAATAAGAGATGATTTTTAAGTCTAGGAAAGATTTTTTGGCTTGGATTCTTGCCATATGAAACTCATAGACAAAAGTACGCTGAAAGTCTATTAAATATTTCAGAAAGCTGTATTTTCAAAAGAACCACAGGCATGGCCAACAAAAGCTGTGATTGTTTTCCACCTAATTCCTATAGAAATCCCTGGGCCACAAGCCTGCACTCGCATTAAGTAGGCTACAAAATCTGCATAGCCCCCAACAAGAGCATATTCTTCAATGCCCACCTCAGACGTGGTCACGTGGAATCTCTCAGAGGGAAAAATCTAGGACTGTGTTAGACAAGGGAATCCCTCCTGAAGACTAGCAGCATGTGCTATTAAAGGGGATAACCAAGGAATTTATTGCCAGGTCAGGGAACTTGAGAATTTCTGCCTTTTAGCATTGGAAAATTGCTACGGACCAGTGACTGCTTTGTTTGTTCCTTTCTTCCTTCCCCTAAATTAACATTTTTGATGTAGTTATTTTGTTCTTTCTCTAGCATTAGATATTAGATATAGAAGAGAGTGGCAGATAGCTTGTGTTTTATTTTATAGGCTGCAGGATTATGAAGCCTATAATCATTTGACTCTACTTTAGAAGAATGTAGAGTCCATTGTAAACAAGCTTACTGTGAGACCAGTACTGTATACACAAAAAAGGGATTTCCTCTTGAACCTGTTGAAGACGAAGACAACTTATTTTATCATACATGGACCCATTTTGGAAACATGTTTGGAAAAAGTTCTAGAAGAAGAAAAGAAAAATTTCTATGACCCAGAAATCCTGGGGTTTGAGCTGGATGTCGTAATTGTAATTAAACTGTTCCTAGGATCATCTTCCTTGAGGAGGAGTAGGTTGCTATGTGGCCAACAAGATGTACTATGGCAGACAACATCTAGTGGTTAGACCAACAACATCTCTGTTTCCTTTTTTCTGTTAAAAAAACAGCAACAACATTTAGCTGGGACACTGATGCTTATTATAAACTACCTATCTTGGTTTTTCTTAAGCTAGATATGGTTGTGCAACTAAGTTCTGGCCAGCAGGATGTTAGTGAAGATGAAGTGTGTGACTCTCAGGTCATTTCTTGAAAGACACAGAGCATGCCTTTCCCTTTATTGTTTCCTATTGTTTACAGTGTAAACTTGGGCATGAGAGCTGAAACAACCATCTTAGTCTATAAAATATAAACTTTGTGTTGAAGAAAACAGAAAACAAAATTAAGATGAAAAAGCCATAGAGAATAGGTTTAGTAAATGAAAATTTGAAAAGAAAAGCCAAAAATGAGCTCGAATACAACAAATAATATGCATATATATGTATATATATACATATATATGGGGTGAGGAATTAAAGTGATCAATTGAGACTGAGACCTTCAGATTGAATGTCTGACAATATTTTGTTTATGGGAGGCCATTAAAAGCATAAAAAAAGACTGGAAAAATATACTAAGCATAGAAGACACACAAAAAAACTGGAGTAACATCCTTAATATATGACAAAATAAAATTCAAGATAAAGTTTTCATAGGAGCAGAGACATGAGAGACAGTTATAGTTTTTGAAGCAAGCAGATATATTTGCCTACTAACATAGCCTCAAAATATGTAAAGCAACAATGGCCAAAACTGTTCAGATAAATTGATAGTAATTTCACTTACTCTTTGGAACAGATCAAAAAGGAAAAATATATAGAAGTTGTGAATATTATAAATATATAGGTTATTAGATAAATAAAAAACTCTATATCCAACAAACCAAGCATACAAACATATAAAAAACATTACAAACTTGACCGTATAATATGGAAGAAATAAATCTCTGTATGTTTACATTCTATGTATGTCTTTTGAACTGCATATAACTGGATTTATCATTTTTATTTTAAATACTGTATAAATGTGTTAAACTTATTTATTTATTTATTTAACGTTTTTATTTTTTTGTAGCATCGAGGTCTTGCTATATTGCCTGGGCTGGTCTTGAATTCCTGGGCTTAAGTAATCCTTCTGCTTCAGCTTCCCAAAGTGCTGGGATTACTGGTGTGAGTCACCATGCCCAGCCAAGAGAGTGTTAAGTTTGGCTGAGTTTAATTCATTTTACTTTTTAAAAATAAACAATTTAGTTTCTATTTTTCTTCATTAAAAATTGCTGTGATATATTGTAATTGTGCAAATTTGGGGGGTACATGTGATGTTTTGATACATGGGTATTATGTTTAATGCTGAAACCAGGATAATTGGGCTATTTATCACCTCAAACATTTGTCTTGGTGTTGGGAACAGTCCAATTCTCTTTTTGTTATTTTGAAATATGCAATGAATTATTATTAATTATAATTTTCCTACTCTGCTACCAAATACCACAACATATTCCTTCTATCTACCTATATTTTTATATCTCTTAGCCAACTTCCCTTCATCTCCCCACCCCTTTTCCCAGTCTCTGTGTTCATGAGATCAACTTTTTTAGCTCCTATGTGTGAGAACATTTAGTATTTGTCTTCATGGCTTTTTCACATAACACACAACCTCCAGTGCCATTCATGTTGCTGCAAATGACAGGATTTCATTCCTTTTTATGGCTAAATAATAGATTATTATACACACACCACAGTTTCCTTATCCATTCTTGTATTGCTGTACACTTAGGTTGATTCTATAACTTGGCTATTATGAATAGTGCTGCAATGAACACAAGGATTCGGATATCTACATACTGATTTCATTCATTTACCCAGTAGTGGGATTTCTGGATCATATGGTTGTTCTAGTTTTTTGAGGTACCTCCATACTGTTCTTCATAGTGGCTGTCCTCATTTACATTGGCACCAATAGTGTCTGAGTCTTCCTTTCTCTGCATCTTCACTAGCATTTGTTGCTTTTTCTTGTGTGTGGGAAAGCAGAATTTATTGAGAAGACAGAAAAACTCCCAGAGAGGGAGGAGATCTGAGGAGACTACCCTATTTTTTGTATTTTTGATACTAGCCATTTTAATTGGGGTGAGATGATATTGCGATATTATTTTCATTTGAATTTCCCTGATGATGAATGACATTGAGAATTTTTTCATGTACCTATTGGACATTTATATGTCTTCTTTTGAGAAATGTGCATTCAAATCTCTTGTGCATTTTTCAAACTAGATTGTTATTATTATTATTTGCTTGAGTCAGAATTCCTTGTTTATTCTAGTTATTAATCATTTGACAAATGTATAGTTTACAAATATTTTCTCCCATTCTGTGGGCTATCTCTTCATTTCTGTTGATTGTTTCCTTTGCTGTACAGAGCTTTTGGCTCGACACAATCCCTTTTGCCTACTTTTGCTTTTGTTGCCTGCACTTTTATCTTACTACCAAAAATTTTTGCCCAGACCAGTGTCCTATGGTATTTCCCCAATGTTTTCTTCTAGTAGTTTCATAGTTGTGGGTCTTACATTTAAGTCTTTTATCCATTTGGAGTTGGTCATTTCTTAGTCTATGCATGAGAAACACTATCTTAGTCTGAAAATATTTTTGCTCTTGCACTTAAATTTTTATTAAACTAGAAATAGAAATCTAGATTAAAAGTTACTTTTGTCTCAGAAATTTGAAGATAGATTTTTTTTTTAAAGTCTTACATTGTTGCTGTTGGGAAATCTAATAGGTAAATTTTTCTTTCTTTGCAGGTAATCTGTCTTTCCCTCTGGTTATTTTAAGATTGTTTTTTCTTCATCTTTAATTTATTTCATTTCACTTCAATATTTCTGTTCTTCAGTTTTTTTAAAAAAATATTTATCTTTCTACTGAGCTTCTTCATCCTTAATATTTCTATAGTTCATCAATTTTGAAAATTCTGAGCCAGTATGTCTTCAAATATTGTCTCTTTGGTATTGTCTTAATTCACTCTACTTGGAACTCCTCTGAGACCATTGGTAGAATTTCTTCCAAGTCTCAACCTCATTTTAATCATTTCTCCTCTAAATATCCCTGGTTGTATTCTAGAAAATTTTTCCAAATCTCTCTCTCAACTCATCAATTTTCTTTTCCTTTGTATCTAATTGGCTATTCTATGTACAGATTTTTAAATTTTATCGACTGCATTTTCATTTCCAGAGTTGTAGTTAGTTCTTTCCTACAGTATGATTACTTTTTCTTTAGTGTCTTGTTCTTTTATCCTTTAGCTATTTAATCATTGTTAAGGCTGAATTGTGCCTCTGTCCTTTCTCTTCCCCCTCTTTATGTGTTGAAGTCTTAACCTCCAGTACTGCAGAATATGATTGAACAGGCGCAACTCGACTTACAATGGGATTGCATTCTGATAAACCCATTGTAGACAGAAAATATTGTATGTTGAAAATACATTGAATGCACTTCACCTACCAAACTTAGCACAGCCTACTTTAAACATGCTCCAAACACTTACATTAACCATAAAATCATTTTATAATAAAACGTTGAATATCTCATGTAATTTATTAAATACTGTGCTAAAAGTGAAAAACAAGATAGTTGTCTGAGTCTTATCATAAAGTCAAAAAATCATAAATCAAATCTTTGTAAGTCCGTGTGGGGTCTTTAAAAAGATAATTAAGTTAAAATGGGGTCATTAGGGTGGGACCTAATTCAGTATGACTGATAAATTTATACTAAGAGATTAGGACACAGACACACACAGGGGAAAGACCATGTGAAGACACAGGGAGAAGATAGCTATCTACAAGTCAAGGAGAAAGGCCTCAGAGGTAGACTACGCTGGTGACAACTTGGTCTTGGATTTTTAGCTTTTCGAATTGTGAGGAAAAACAATTTCTGTTGATGAAGGCATCCAGTCTGTGGTACATTGTTATGGCAGCCCTAGCAAACTAATACAACCATTTAAAGTTCTTTGTTTGGCCGGGCTTGGAGACTGAGCCTGTAATTCCAGCACTTTGAGAGGCCGAGGCGAGTGGATTGCCTGAGCCTGCGGCTTCGAGACTAGCCTGGGCAACTTGGCGAGACCTCATCTCTATAATGAATCAAACATTAGCTGGATGTGGTAATGCATGCCTGTAGTTCTGGCTACTTGGAAGGCTGAGGTGGAAGGATTGCTGGAGCTCCGCAGGTCGACGCTGGGGTGGCCGTGAGTATGCCACAAACTCCAGTCTGGGCGACAGAGTGAGACTTCAACTAAAAAAAAAAGTTCTTGGTTTATGTAACTTCCTACTTTTTGTGACTGATAACTCTTTCTGATGATACCTTGTTTCCTTTCATTTTATTTTATGTGGATAGTGTGAGTTTGTCTTTATCAGAGTATATTTTTTCCTGTGGGAATCTGGTGTGGCCTAGATAGTTGTTCTATCATTCCAGAATATATCCGAGTTTGATTTTGCCAGGTATTCCAAGGGTCTCAATGGATCAGGGATATTTTAATATTAATTTTTCTACTTGAAAGTTTTAAGACTCTATAGTTACAACATTTGGATCTCCCAAGTACATGATGTGTAAACAGCATTGGTAGAGAATTATACTGATGAGTTCTTTTTTTAACTTTTAAAAGAATGGTTTTAATCATCATTTTAAATGTAAATGGTAAAAGAAAAGTGTGCTTTAATTAAATAGATATCATATCAGATGCTGACAAGTTGAAAGTTACTTCTACTGTTGATAGCTATAAAAACTAGTTTTTACATGATGGTACAAGAAAGAAAGCAATTCCTTTGAAATAAAAATCTCAAATAAAAAACATTCATAGTGGTTTGTATCAATAGTATGCATTTTGAGACAAGAACATGTACAGATTCAGAGCACCCTAAATTTCTCTTTATATCCTAAAGAAAATAAGTACTTACATTACAGTGGGTTTACTGAATTTTTAAAAGATCAAGTACACTTACCTCTTAGGACAAACTGTTCTAGAGTGTACAGCTTTTATGCCATCAGTTAAATTGTTTGCAAAAAGAAATGGATAATTAAAACACAAATATTTCTAAGGAGACCTCTTCCCTTCTCTGCTAAAAGCCCAGGCAGTGACAGGCTTCCTTATCTTCTTGTGTTGGTGGTAAACTTTTTTTCTCACTCCCCTTTCCCCGAAAGTGCTAAGACCTTTGAGGAGCCTCATTTTATTGGGAAGATTTAATTCCTTCTGTTTTATTTTGTTCTGAGGAAGCATATGTACTCCTATAAGATTAGTACCTGTTGTTCCTCTCTCCCTTCCCCATCTCAGGCAGGTACAGAGACAGCCTAGGTACTTAATCTTTGGTTCAAGTTCTCTTTTCAGTTCAGGAAGTTGGATGTTTCTTTTCCTTTTTTGGAGATATCAAATATGTATTGAAATTATTAAATATTTTCATAATTATTTACAGTAGGAGAATTTCAGATTATTCTGACATGTTGCTGAAACCAGATGGTTTTATATCCAAGCAATTCCCCTTCTGATAATATACATTCTACAAAAAAGATAACCACATATGCACTTTATTGCAGCACTATTCACAGTAGCAAAAACATGAAACCAACTCTGCTGCCCATTAAAAATGGTCTGAATAAATAAAATATGGAACATATACACAATGGAGTATTATGCAGCCATACAGAAGGACTTGGATGGATTTAGAGTCCATCATACTCAGTGATCTATCACAGAAGCAAAGAACTGAATACTTATAAGTATGTCCTGAACATTTATCACAAACTACAAGAGAGGGATTGGCAGTGGCAGGATGCTGGCAGGGAGAAGGAGAGGTATAGCATCACTAAGGGTACCTGATCCTAAACCAAGGGAAGTAAGGACCAGTGGGAGGTCCAAACTTCACCTGTACGTAGATCACTTATGTACTTAATCCCGACGTGTACCCCATATCCTTAAAATAAAATTAAAAAATAAAAAATATTATATTTATTTATCATAGTTGTACATGTTTTTGAAGTATATGTAATATTCTTATGCATGTATACAATATATAATATACATATTAGGGTAATTTGAATACCCTTCACTTCAAATATTTATCTTTTTCTTGTGTTGGAATATTACAATTCTTCTCTTCTAGCTATTTTGAACTCTACAATAAATTATTATTAACTATGATTTCCCTACTGTACTATTGAATACTAGAACTTATTTCTTATATCTAACTACATTTTTGTGTGCCTTAACCAACTTCTCTATCTTCTTGATAATTCCAGGAATAAAGGAATTCCAGCCATAAAGGTTTTTCTTTGTTTAGAATTTATGAATTCTCAGGACAGAGTAAGTGACAGACTTTTCAGTTCTACTACTTTTTGTGTTTATTTTACATGACATAGTACTCACAATACATACCACGCCCAGTTTTAGATTAGTAAGCACATATCCATTTAAAGTTGAAATGTTCCAAAGTTTTACCCCTTTTCTTCAGATTTTGTGTTATCCAAAGAGGAGTTTTATCTTTAAATGAGTCAAACAAAAGCTGCTGATCTACATATTTGCCATATTTAATATACTCAGAACAAAATGTTAACCTCCATAGATGTTAAAACAACTAAAATTACTGCTTTCAAAGTTTAATAATTTTTCAAAATTTTTTAAAACTTATTTTAAAAAATGCAAATCTACTTTTGTTCTTTCACTTCCTAATATTCCTAAATTTTTCAAGCTTCGGTACATTTTATTTTCCTCTGTTAATCATTTTTGTAGCATCATCAAAGTTAGTGCCATCTCAGAATACAGTCTCAATAAATGTTTACTCCTCCTTCCAAATAATTAATTCAGATGCTACATAAAACAAAACATAACCCTGGCCTCTTTGCCATCTCATTAAATATCATCTCTCTATTCAGGATGTTGACATTTTTCATTATTTGCTATTTCAATCTCAGTGACAGTTTGCCTAACCAAATCAATTTGAAAACATTTTCTTGGAGGACTTTACTATGCCATATTTCAAATGTTCTGCTAAAACTCAGGACATTACCTCTACTGAGTTTATTATTTTTGATACAGTATTACTTTTTTCTAACTTAAAGTCTATGGATATCTAGTAAGTTCAGTATTTTAAAATTTCAGTGTGCTCTTAAATTTCTCTTTTACCCCTTCGTTCAAAGCTTTTTTATATTTTTCATATTATGAACTAATTCCTTTTGGAGACTCTAAAAAGTAATAAGAACAAGGAAAATTATACCTATGAATTTTAAGGAGACCTGTATAAAAACAATAAGGAAGATATTTAGTCAGATTTTATGGCAAATATAAAAGTAAAGTACATAGATCAATTGCTCTTATACAAATCATCAAACATTTAGACATGGCATGGGCATGTGCATGAGGACCAATCACATAGCAAAACATTGAATACTAAGAATCTTACCATGTTACACAAGTCATCTATTCCTCCTGGCTTAGTATGTTCAAGCTGCTATAACAAAAGTACCATAAACTTGGTAACTTAAAAAAAACAGAAGTTCTTATCTCAAGGTTCTGGAGACTGGGAAATCCAAGATCAGGGTGCTAGTAGATTTGGCATCAGGTGAAGGTCCATTCCTCATATATGGTGTGTCCTCACAAACTGTAAGGAACAAGGCAGTGCGGTGGGGCCTCCTTTACAAGGGTATTAATCCTATTCATGAGTGTTCCACCCTCATGACCTAGTCACCTCCCAAAGGTCCTAATACCATCCCATTGGGGATTAGGCTTCAACATATAAATTTTGCGGGGACACAAACATTCAGATCGTAGCATAGCCCCTTGTCAACTCCACTTCACTTCAAATCTCTTTCTATGTTCTATTAATGTTCTTACATTACACACAACAGGGAGAACTTCGGAGGAGCACTTTCAAGGTTTGGCTTCCACATACCACACTTTCTTGCTTTTCCTCTCATCTTCCTGGGGAGTCCTTATTGGTCACTTTCCCCTGTTCCTTCTCCTTCTCCCTGTCATTTTGTGTTGGAGGGTTATGGGGCTCAGACCATGACAATTCTCTATTTACACAAACTCTCTTGGTGATCTCATCTCAGTGGATGCCAACTTCATTTTTTTTCAGTTGTTTAAGCCCAAAGTTTTGCAGTAATACTCGACTCCTACCTTTCCTTCTCTCTGCCCCTCTGCACACCAATCTGTTAGGGAATCTTGTGTGTTCTGCTTTTAAGACTTTTTTTGAGGCAGCGTCTTGCTCTGTCATGCAGGCTGGAGTGCAACGGTGTGATCATAGCTCACTGTCACCTTGAACTTCTGGGCTCAAGTAATCTTCCCACTTTAGCCTTCTGAGTAGCTGGGACTACAGGTTCATGCCACCATGCCTGGTTCATTTTTTTTAACATTTATTTTGAAGAGACAATGTTTCATTCTGTTGCCCAGGCTGGTCTTGAACTCCTAGCTTCAAGCGTTTCTCTCATCTCTACCTCCCAAAGCACTAGGAAGGATTACAGGTGTGAGCCACCATGCATCACCTAAAGTCTTAAAATGTAACCTGCTCACTTCTCACCATTCTTGGTTTGAGTCATCCTCACCTCTCTTCTTACTGCAATAGTATTCTAAGAGATTTTCTTTGTCTCTATCTTGTAAGTTTAACCTCAAATCAGATGCCAGAATCCATTTTAAAAATGTAGATTACTATGTAATTTCTCTGCTCACAGTTTTGAAATAATTGTCTATTTCATTCAGAGTAAAATCCAGAATTCTATAATGGCCTACAGGGCCTCCCATGATTTTAAGCCCATTAATACTTCCATGGCTTCCTTCTCCACCACTTTCCCTCCCTCTTTTGCTCCAGCCACCCTAACCAACCTGCTGTTCATTTGAAATATCAGGTATCTACCACCTAACAGCTTCGCATTAGCTATTCTCTCTGCCTGGATTGCTCTTCCACTTCGGCTACTGTCTCATATCCTTTCACTCTTGCTCACACATCACCCTATCAATGTGTGGCCCCTCCACACTATCCAATACTACAACTTACCTTCATTCCCACCTTTTTCAGATGTGCTGGGTTCTCCTTATCTGCTCTATTTGTTTTCACTTGCTTTTATTATAATTTTGTACACTTTATTTATTTTCTTCAAAGTAGTTTGGCATTTGATCTCTTGCCACTAGAGTGTAACAAGTTCCTCTAGGTCAGGGAACTTTGTCGGTTTTATTCACTGCAGGTATCCCAAACACCCAGAACAGTCCCAGAATATAATAGATGCCAGGTGGGTATTTGTGAAATGAATAAAGAAACAGTCTAGTATGGGAGATAGATGAAAATAAAGATGATTGCACTATCTTGTGGTAAACCCTGAAAGAGCTATACATCAGGTACTCAAGGGGTACAAAAAGGACATCTAGTCTACTCTGGGGACTCAGGGAAGGCTTCCTGGATAACTGAATGGAATCTTCAAAAATTAGTAGGCTTTAGCCAGTGGGCAAGTTCTTAGCAGAGAAAATAGAAAGAATAGAAACATTTCAAACATCAAGTCTTGCATTGAATTAGTAAGTTTGGAATGTTTCCTTAGAGGTGCCTGGTGAACATTCACCTCAACCCCCAATGTAACTGTATTTGGAGATAGGACTTTTAGGACAGTAATTAAGGTTAGATGAGGTCATAAGAGTGGGTCCCTGATCTGACAGGGTTGGTGTCCTTATAAGAAGAGGAAGACACATCAGAGATCTCTCTCTGTGTCCACACATACATAGAAAAGAGACTATGTGAAGACACAGTGAGAGAATGGCCATCTACAAGCCATTAATAGAGGACTCACCAGAAACCAAATCTACCAGCACTTTGATCTGGGACTTCTAACTTCCAGAATTGTGACAAAATAAATTTCTGTTGTTAAAGTCACACAATCTATGATAATTTGTTATAGTAGCTTGAGCAGACTAATATACCTTCTTTTTTTTTTTTTGAGTTGGAGTCTTACTTTGTCACCCAGACTGGAGTGCAGTGGCGCTCCCGGCCACCGCAGCCTTGATCTGCTGGGCTCCGTGATCCTTCCGCCTCAGCCTTCCAAGTAGCTGGAACTACAGGTGCGCGTTACCATGCCTGGCTAGTTTTTTGATATACTGTAGAGATGAGGTCTCGCCAAGTTGCCCAGGCGGGTCTCGAACCCGCAGGCTCAGGCAAGCCACTCACCTCAGCCTCCCAAAGGTGCGGGATTACAAACTGAGCCACTGAGCCCAGCGTATACCTTCTTTTTAAAAAAATTTAATTTAATTTAATTTTGGAGTTGTGGTTATAAGTCAGGATTGCATGCATTGTGGTACGTATGCACAACAATGGAATATTATGCAGCCATAAAAAAGGACAAAATAATATATCTTCTTATGCTACCCAGTTCCCACATGAACTCAAATGTTCCACAGTTGAGGTTTTTTTTTTCATGTTGGCTATCAATTTCCACTCATTTATTTACTTATTCAACAAATATGTTTTGAGTGTAAGCTACAAGCCAAGTGTTATGTTGCAAGTTAGGAAGACAGAACAGAAAGTAGAGGCAGACCTTTAAATTCATGACACTTATAATCTGGGGAAGAAGATAACATAACAGAACAAGAGGTCTCTAGTAAACTTATAAGTCATGATTTTAAGGAACTGTACAAGTTGTAATGATAGAGGATAATTAAGTGTGAGTAGGAGTTTTGGGACTCCTGACAGGGTATCCCAGGAAGACCATGAAAATAAAATAAAATGGAGTCTACCATAAGAGATTTGGGAAGGGAAAGGTTGGACAAGGGCCCACTCTCCACATATGTTTGAAAATCTGAAAGGAGGCCATAGTGAAAGAGGATCAGAGAGATGAGAAAAGACTGAATCCTATGGAAGGGGCTAGTTAAGAAGATTCAACTTTATTCTGAATGTATTGGCAAGCCATTCCAGAGTTTTAAGGAAACGAGAAAGAATGATTTATGTCTTCAAAAGATGGCTCTGGCTGATCTCAGGAGAATAGTTTTGAAAATGAGAAAAAGTAATGACAGAGAGACCTTGGCTTACTACTACAGTAGTTTCAGGAGAGAGATGATTGCAGCCTGCTTTACGATGGTGGCAGAGTAGATAGAGAAATTGAGAAATCCCCCAGTTTAAAGTAGACATCTTGAACTAAGATGCTGTGGAATTGTCGGCCTACACACCATGTTTTGAGGCGAGTACAAATAAAGATGGGAATGCAGGACAGACCCAGAGCCCCAGGTAAAAGAGAAAGCAGAGCCTAGACCCATGTCTTGTGTGGCTATTCTTTCCTCCAACAAATATTTGCTGAATTCTTATTTGTAAATGTGCACACTCGTCCAGGTGCTAAGGTTGCAATTGTATAATGGTCCCTTCTTTCTTGAAATCTGGAGGCTAGTGAAGAACAGGCAAACAAAGAGGAAATTTTAACATTGTGTGGTGATGGTAAAGGAATTTTAGGTATCATGAAGGCATTTTAGGTATCATGAATAGAATTCATAAAGGAATTTTAGGTATCGTGAATTGATGCAAGGTTGCTAGAAGTGAAATTTAACCTGATATATCAAGGATATTTGAAAGTAAATCGATTTTTTAAAAAAGGAGAAGAGAATGACTTGTGCTAAGTGATGAAGAGGGCTTCAATGAAATAGATGATGGAGAGACAAGAGGGCCTGGGATCTTCCTCAGTTTCCTACAGTCCTTCGTGATGTAGCAACTACCTTCTTCTTGTATCAATGGCTGAAATGGCAAAGCCAGGAGAACCTTAGGAGCAGCTGAGGCTTCTCTGACTCAGAAGCCTGACTTATCCCTTGTGAGCTGTTCACTAACAGTATTCAAATCCTTTCTTTCTGTAATCAAAACCAAAAACGTTTAAATGGAAGATATCTGAGAGATTTACATATAAAGTGTGAGTATGGCTGATACTAATTTGTTTCTATTCTGACAAAAATCCTGACAGTAAGGGCAGTGGATGGCATTAGAAAGAAAAAAGGAGTATAAAGGAGAAACTGCAGATCTCTTACTGGACCAATCATTTCTTCAATCCAACATTAATCATTCATGCTCCAGTGATCTGAATTTATGTCTTGGTTCCAATGGCATGGCCTTTCTTGTCTTGCTCAGCCACCAAGACCTTTGGGCCCTGTATGCTGGATCTAGGGAATACATTTTTGTTATTTTAGCTGTGATAAGAACGTTTAACATGCAATTTATCCTCTTAACAAAATTTTAATCAAAGGAAAGAGAAAAATTGTATGCTGAGGTTGCTAAGGTCTATGGGTAAGAATAAAACTTCTATCCCTGATATTGTCAAGAAAGAAAAATAAATTTATGCTAGTTTTGCTGTCATCCCTCAAACTGGGAAAGTTTAAGTACTATCTGAATTTTGGGCATCTGCTGGGGGTCTTGGAACCCCCAAGGTGGACAGTAGTACTATAAAGGGTGGACTACTATACTTGATTTTAGGAAAGACTTCTCATTCATTCTCACAAGTAGAACCAAGACTAAAGAGTGAGTGAAAGAAACTGTTACCCAGAAGTAACATATCTACCGAGAAGACTCAGGTTTTGCCAAGGGGCTAAGAATTCTAAAATTTATTTTTTCCCCCCATCACTATTACCACCTTTTTTTTGTTGTTCTCCCAAATCATGCCATTATATCATAATTCATTTTTTCTTGCTTTTAAATAGACTAGGAATTCAAGATTTAAAGGATAAGTTCATAAAATAAAATCTGATTTTTCCTTTCTGTAATTTTATATAGTTATTTTTCTTTATTTTCATGTACTAAGTTTATTTCAGAAAATGGCTCAAGCCACAGATGGCTCAAGCTATCTAAAATTTTCACCATAAGAAATTTACATCCTTCTTATGAATTTTGTGGGCATTACACTAAGCTAGAATTCAAGGCATGAGATCACTGTTTTTGTTTTTTGTTTTTGTTTACTCGGCATTTCACAATGTATTTAACCTCTTTTTTCCACGGATACAGTGTAGAAAATACTAGTCAGCCCGGACACTGTGAAGATAATTTGGTAATGTTTAAAAATGTGTATAGTTTGCCATATAAAGTTAATGTTAACACGTTGCTTCCCTGCCTTTTGTCTAAGATCAAGTGTAGCATATGTTTTATCAGTTTAACATAAAGTTAATATTAATATTTTAAACATTTTAATAATAAACAGAAATGGACATTTTTGAAAAAATTTATTTTTCATTTGGTCTATCATAATTGCCACATGTAGTACCCCCAAATAACCTTATTTCTAAAAATATCACTTGAATTGCTGTGAGTTTACTGAGGAGAAGTTGTGTAACAAAATTGTATGCATAGTATGAACATGTTTTTAATTTGAAACTGACCTGGAAAATGACATTAGTGACATTTCCAGTGCCAGTGGCCTAAAATATTTTGTCAACATTAATTAGAGCTAAACTTTACAAGTTGTCTGAGCCTGCCAAGAAACACAAGAAAAAGACAATTAATTGAATGACAAATCCAAGGTAATTTGTTAATTTTAGTGTCTAAGTAAATTTCTAAATTTCCTTAATATGAAACATTTTTCAAAAGAAACCATAATAAGCTTACATGAAAATAATAAAGCATATGAAAGATTAGTTTATGGCACAATATTTGCCCAATGAGCTATCTGCTTTGGGGTTTTCTTGTAGAATTAGATGTTACATTAGATATCACAGAGATATTGTATTTTCTTAATATATTCCTATTCTAATTCAAATCTCAAAAAAGACAGTGATATCCAGCCTTATTGACTGTGTTTCACTATATTTTCTAAATATGGATATTAGATTAGGGAGCATTAATGTAATTTTAAGAAGAGTAACTGGCTGTTTCAGGATCAACTTTATAGGTCCATTGTTCCATTTTGGGATGTGTTGGGGTGAGTCAGAACAGGAGTCCTATGGGAGGTTGCTTTGTCACCATCCTGGGGCAAAGTCTCAGAAACTTTATTTTATTCATTTATCTAGATGTCATCAATTTCTGAGGGATTGGTTCACTTATACCAACAGAGAAAAGATTGCTAGAGATGCTGATGTGCTAATATCCTCTGTGATTTTTGTTCATAAAATTACAAAGATTTGGAAACTAACATAAGGGAAAATGTCTTCAGAATGAGATTTGCTCTGTGTTGCAACATACAACTGAGAAAGGTCACATGGGTGCCCTCCCTGTACATTTTTTAAAAATATGAGCAAGATTAATTACTGAGGGTGATTATAATTTGGCCCACTGCAAGCAGGAGGATGGATCACCACCACCAATTATGGGAAATTGTTGTAAGGACATTGCATTTGACAGTATCTGTCAATGCCTATCACTGTTTATTGTTGCACCTCCAAGCATTACTCTAGTAGAGCTTTCCACATTTTTTTCTTGCCTTTAGATAGGATAGGAATTCATTTGGGTGACTTTAAAAGGCAAATTCATAAAGTAAAATCTGATTTTACTTTTCTGTATTAATTTTTTATATAGATATTTATTTTTACTTATCAAGTTTGTTCTTTCAGTGGCTCAAGCCATAGACATATACTAGGGAGAAACCCTTATAGATATTGTGAGTCAAGGCATATTCAGTGTCATGATTTTATGTTTATTCAGCATTCCCTCTTCTCCCACTCCAACAAATCAGAGAAATGGGGCACACACTGTCAATAAAATTTTATTAAATTGAAATTAATTAATAATTTGCTCTTTTTAGCAATTCATGGTGAAAAGAAGTTTTGATTCCTTTTATAAAATTTAATTTTTTAGGAAAATATGAAATTCATAATCCCTGTTAATTAAATTTATTATTCTTTCAAGAGTCATGTAAATTTATATCTTGGCATTTTAATCTTCTGTTTCATAAATGCTTTTCACCTATAACTTGATTTATAATGAGATTACAGTATCTATAGATACCTTTATACATATCAGTTCTTCCAACACAAGTTGGAATTATTAGTTTTGCTATTAGAAGTCTTAATTTATTTTATGTGCATTCCAAAGACAGTATGAGTGAACTAAGTTATATGTGGAATGGTAAATAAACTATACTATATTTATTTGCAAGAATATCATAGAATTTTAAAAATAAACATTTTTATTTCAGGATAATTTTAGACTTACATAATTTACAGAGATAGTAGACAGAGAGTTTCTGTATATTCCAGTTTTTCTTGTTAATGTCTCATGTTACCCTGGTATATTTGGAAAGACTAAGAAAGCAACATTTGTACATTACTATTAACTAAACTTCAGACTTTATTCAAATTTCTCCAGTTTTTCCACTAATGTCTTTTTTTTTCTATTCCGTGATTTGATCTAGGATACCGCATTGCATTTACACAATTTTCTTATTGAGATAAAATTTAGAATTAGGAATAAATGTCCCCTTCCCACGAAGAATATGTGTGTATGTAATGCCAAAACAATAATTTCAAGTCCAAGTCAAAGTGAGGAAAAAATTTCTTGCTCCCATGAGAGGGTGCCTTGGAAGAAACCGCTTCTGCTACTGTCTGTTAGACGACTCTAAACTCTTTCTCTGGTTTTCCTCATTTATTTCAGTTAAGTAAAAGTGAAAAAGGAACTGCACACTTGACTGACTCTCTGTCCTAAATCCTATCCCATTGCTCCCATCTCTGATAACCCAGTAAACATTCTAACACTTTAAATTCTTTTTCAATCACCTCTATAATCTATAGTCTTCAAGAATGTTCTTGCTGAAGAATCAGAGAACTGCTGTAAGAGGGCATTAAACTATTCCTCTATGAAACAAAGTATAAGATAGACATGCTCGTTCTTTTGTACTGGGATACTTTTATTGGGGAAGGAAGTTTGGTAATGGCTTCTGAAAATTAAAAAAGAAAAACCCATTCTGGAAACATTTTAAATCATTTGCTGCCATTGCTACTATATTATACACTGATGTAGTGGTAATGATTTCCTCTAAAATATTTTTGAGAAAGGATATAAGTCTTTGGCATCCTGCAAAAGATGCCATCTGACATCCGTGGGAGAGGCTCCCTTTTATGGGGCTTTGAAAAAGTACTGATCCACCAGCAAAGTTTTAAGCTTAGGTGACAGTAGAAAAAGATGACTTTGCAAAAAGAATTACTTTGTAAGCTCTTAGCGCTCTTAGAAGCTATTATTTCACTTCTGAGCTTAATTTTCTGATTAAAAACTGCACCTTTAAATCTAGAGATTTAAATGCATCTCTTTTAAACACAAAAGCATAAAGATACATTTAAATTAATATTTTATTTGAATAAGCAGTTTTGTCATATGAGCATTAAAGTTATATTTGCTAGGAACCCATCAGAGGGCTTATATAATACTTCTTCTGAAGTATTTAGCATTTTTCTTCTGTAGTTCTTTTTATTAATTTATTTATTACTTATTTGGTAAAAATTGTATATATTTGTCATGTACAACACATTGTTTTGAAGTGTGTATACACTACACAAAGGCTAAATTAAGGTAATTAACCTAGAGTTTAAATATACATTATCTCACATACTGATATTTTTGTGGTGCTAGCACTTAAAACCCTCTATAGATCTTGAATACAGTTGTTTTGAAATGATAGCATTACTTTCATATGCAAGAATATTGCAGTGAAACAAAACTGGGAGATTTGATAAGAATATACTCTCCTTGTGTTGTATTTCTGAAAGAACTCAATCTTGGGCATTTTGGATGGAATGTTAGGATGTAACCTTGTCTTACTGAATTCATGTTGAACTGCAGGGAAGTTATTTGAAAACTGTTTTGCTCTTGTTTCTTAGTTGTACATATTAGCAACTTATTTTGACTTGCACCAACTTGGATCTTGGGTTATCCTGTATTCTGAGACCAGTTTCTGTACTTTACTTGACCTTGAAGTTTATAGCAAGCCCTGGTTTGAATTATTAGCTTTGTAGCCGGTTCAAATTTCCTGGTATTCCTACTCTTTATTATCTAGTATCCTGTGTAAGTCTTTTGACATTCTGTTGTCTTGGCTCATTACCTGAGTAAATACTTCTATTTGTTTCAAGACCTATATTTGTGAACAATTTACCAGACTGTAAACTGATAGACCAGTTTACCTTCTACCCTACCCTATCTTTGGACTGTAAACTTTTTTTTCTTCAAGCTAGTAAAGTGAAGCTGTGGGAGTGCAGAACAAAAAATCTGTAATGAATTGTGATCAATTAGTTGAAAACACCACAGCACTTACAGTAGCTTTGATTCTAACCTTTTGATTAATATATCTGAAAAGACCCCAAAACTAGTTGGGTCTATTACCTTGTCTCTTTTACATAGGATTTGTTCAATTATTGAATTTCTACTGTGAGTCAGGAATTGGGAAGACGCTATGGGGAATATAGAAAAAGACTCAGTTCCTGCATTCTTATAGCTCTAACTGGTGGGAATAAGACACACACACACACACACACACACACACACACACACACACACATTATTTCTTAAATGTGTAGTGAGGTCTCAAGGAGTTCTCCTGGGTAAATTATACTTGAGTCCCAGGTCTTGATCCTCCTGGCTGCTCGGCAGCACAGCAAAGGCACAGAAGTGTGAACCAACATGGTGTGCAGGCATATGGAAAGTGTCATTATTACTAGAGTATATTTAAAAACTTTGTTTGCCACGCCACATGCTGTAGTGAAATAGTAACTGCAGAGAAATCAATATGACAAGTTTCCAGTGAGGTTGATTCCATATTAGATTAAGGGACTTAGCAAGTTGAAAGTCCTGAACTCTATCCTGAGTCATGGTTTAATTAATTTGCTGTGTTCCAGGTAAGAACTGGGTAAAACAAGAATTATCTTAGAGAGATAATTTGGTTTCTTATTATGGTACCAATTCACAGATTTAATCAGTGAGCTATGAACTAGGATCTCATCATGATTAGTAGAATACATTTCCAGAAGGAAGTCTAGTTATTGGCTTTGTAACTTCCAGTTATTGGCTTTGTAAGGGCCTTCAGTTCTTGGCTTTGTAACTAGTAGCCTAATTTATATTTTAGACTAAATTAGCTTCTGTTCGTTGCTATAAATTTTTGAGTTGGACACAGTGAAGGAGGTAAATAAAACATTGCTATTGCCTCAAAAACATCAGATCAAATAATGGCAAATTATATGAGATACTGTTATTAGAATATGTGTTGTGTAGTTCGAAAATGTAGAAGAAAATCTCCTAGCTGGATTAAGTGGCATTTACTCTCTCTGTGTCTTTTGTCATTTCGCTGGGTTCTACCTGCCTCATCTGTAAGTTGTGAGGATTGGATGATATGTAAGGTCCTCTCCAGCTTTAAAAGCAATGATCTTACAAAGTTTGTACAAGAAATTTGGGCTTGAATCTAGATATCTCAGTGTCTATAGGGATCTGATGTCCTTGGTCTAATGGATCCCCTTGGTCTAATGGATCCCCTTGCACGTCTCCTTTTTTAATACCTGTAATGAGCATATAATTTTAATTATGTCAGAAAAGACTGTTGATATGGAAGATGGGAGTGAGGAATAAGAGAAACTATATACGAGTCAAACTGTAGAGAGAGACTGTTGTTTGGATTCAGATACAGATGGTTGTATTAAACATATTTCCCAATTCATGGCAAATTATGATTCTATGTAAGTATTCCCCTCTCTTACTTTCTTCCTTCCTTCTCTTTTATCCCCATGTCCTAATTGTATTCTTTTCCTCTCCCTCATAGGCAGTTTTTTACAGTGTGTAATGTGGATCTGTTTGCAACCATTGTTCATATATATAGTGCTTTTGTGTACCTGTATTTTTAAGTTATGCATATTGTGTTGCGCTATTTATTTCATTGTTTTATCCCCCTCCACTGTACTTTATATACAAAATCCACTTATGTTACTGTATGTAATTCTCATCTGTTGCTTAAGTCAATGTGGGCATCCATCCTTTTTCCTATCTACTTTACTAGTGATATATACTCAAGTTGCCAGCAGTTTTTTTGCTCCCAGTTTATATGGAGATAAACATCCTCATACAGGTCTTTTTAAGGATCTGTGTGAGAGCATGTTTGTAATATATTATAAAAATATATTATGAATCTGATGGATCTTAAGGAATGCATATGTGTAATTTGAGTTAGTGTTCCAGATTGTTCTCTGAAAAAGTCATAACATTTTACAATTTCTCCAGCAGTGCACATGGATCCCGACACCTCCACATTCCTGTCCTTACTTGGCATTATTAACTGCCAACTTTTTGCCACTTTAACAGGTATAAGTGCTATCTCACTGATTTGACCACATAGGGTCAGCAAGGATCCCAACAGAGGAATGACAATAGCTAACCTAGCCATCTCTGGTTCTAACTTCCATAAGCATCTCTTATTTCTCATTCTTCTGTGGCCATTAGAGGAGAATATATGGGGGGGGGGGGTGGCAAGAGGATTCTCCGTCTCTGGTCCCTAGCCTTTAGAAAGTTTATTACTATAAAAATTTTAAAAAAAGAAAGTTTATTACTTCATGCTATTGTGATTTGGAAGGCATGGCTAGAGAATGCCTACACCATATGTCATTGGTCAATCACAGGTTACTGTTTGCCAGGCTGTGCCACTCCAGGAACTCAACCTCTATAAAAATCTCCATGGCTGGCTAGCAATTTTCTTGGGACTTAAGCCATAATCAGAACCAGAAATTTTGAGAAAGAAATTCTAATTCTTGAACTTGGACATCTCTACAATATACCTCAGTGTTCTAAATTCCTCTAGCCACAGCTTAACTGCTCCTAGGGGTACTTCTGCCTCCAGGGTATTTTCTGTGTTAAAGACAACCTCAGTTGGAGAGTGTTGACTGGATGGAGATACATGAGTGCAATCTTCTGGTTATATTTTAATTCGAATTCAGGACAATATCTAGTTTCCTTCTACATCATCAGGGAAAAAATGTTAGAAGGAAAAATAGAATCAAGAACATAGCAGTAGTTTGGGAGACAGGGAATCCAAGTCTGGAATATTATGATGTGATGTTTGTAACTATGTTGGGGAGTCAAGCGTCATGAGCATAAGTTCGGATGGCCAGAAAATTGTGGAAGAAAACGATTCAGATTTCCATATGAGAGTTATAATTTGCCTTTTTCCTATTTGAAGTTGGAGTTACTTTATGTTTCTTATGACACAAAGAAGCTTCAAAGACTGATCATGACAAATATTTGAGGGTAGATAACTGGTACTTAACTACTACCAAAATTAATCTTATGCTCGATTTTAGGAAATGCAATATTTGTAATCGTTCTCTAATTATTGTAGATGCTATGACTGGATAAGCACATGGAAATTGACATACACCTTACCATCCATAAATGGGAAGCTCAAAAGTGAGCTCAGGATGATTGTCTTTCACAGATCATGGCATATGTGAATTCTGGGTAATTGATTTAATTCTAACTGATATTTAAAACTTACTCTGTATCACTTTTTTTTCCCGTACTTGAAATAGAATGGAATTTCTCTCAGATGAAACCCTAATGTCTTTTGGGCATGCTGGGGGTTAATTGCATCTATAACTTCTTTTTCTAGTCTTCTGTGTTGAGTTCATGTAGAGAAAGATTTTCTCTAAAAGGTCCACCTATGTTTCTATTCAGAAGTGAGCTATTGATGCTATGATTAAGAGAGGGAAAAATTGCTTTTTGGCTAAATTAGCTTATGCTGCCAGATACAATTTTACATATTTATATAGCTACTTCCCTTACCCTTTATCCTTTAAAGCCCCTTGCCCTTGCTTTCTCTATCAAACAAAAACAATAACATCTGTTTCATACTTTAGAGTTGATACAAATTGTTTCATGTGCAATATCTCATTTAATTTCAACTACTCTTGACATGTTCATGAACATATCTAAGCAATTAAAATGTTTCAGGATTAAATATGAAGAGCTTAATTACCCCTAGTTTTATGGACTAGATGACAAACATCTGGCACCAGGACTAACCCTTAGAAAAATGATAAAATGGACAAAGTTTATCTTCTGCATTCTGCCACCTTGTTCAGTGTTTCTTTTCTTGATGCAGCCAACTCTCCCTTCTGGCATGCTCAGTGCTTTCATTGAGACTCTGATTACAAAGGATTGTCTCCATGGAAAACCTCTTTAAAGCTGCTCTTTTCACATTTTTTTTGCTTCCTAGTTATCAACATTTACATGCTCTATATTTTTACTCCTTAATCTCTTCTCTGCTTATGTTCTATTGCAGTGAACTCTCTAAAGGGCATTTTCATCTTGGATGAGAAACCCAGCAATAAAGCCTTAACCTGAAGAAATAAACCAGTAATGGTAGAATTTCAGGTTTGGTGACACATATAGTTTAGAAACAAAGTCCCCAAATTGCAGCAGGTAGGTGACTGCCAATTCCTCCCTATATGAAGCAAGCCCTTTCTGGAAGGTATGATATTTATAAAATACCTTTATAATCAATTGAATCTTTTCCTTTTCCTGTTCATCTTTCAGTATAATATAGATTGATATTATATACCTTTTTAAAAATTTTTACCTTTGAGAATTAGCTCCTGAGACACAGTCTGTTCACCACATAGTTCATTTGCCATTTGCAAACAAGTGTTTAAAAAAGTTGCTTTGGAGTAATAGAAGACGAATTGTCAGACATCGGCTACTGGCCTTCCTGCAAGGACTCTGCACTTTCTGTCACCATGGTTATGAACTGGCCAAGGATTTTGGTGACTTCAAGACACAATTGACCATCAGCATACAGAATGGAGAAGATGAATCAATCACCCTCAAATCCTGCACACGGCAGAAAACAGACTCTATTGAGAAGAGGTTTTGCTTTGATGTGGAAGCAGTAGACAGGGACCAAGACTGCAAACTGCTGAATAGACAGACTGTAAAGCAGAGGGAAAAGTGAACAAAACCAGAAGACCCTCATAAGGAAGAACAGGTCATTGCAGAAGAGAAATAAAAGCAACCCCACCTTCCCTCAAAAACAGAATTGAAGAGGGGGAGGGAAAGGGGTAAAGGGAAAAAATCTACAGAAATGAAGAAAAACCAAAAGAAGAGTATGGGTCTCTCCCAGACGCCTGGGAGAGCAGACACTGAGAAAATTGACTTTGGAATACAAACAATGAAAAGTCCCCAGAATGAAGGGTCTCAAAATGCAAATGTAGATATCAAAACAATAATGGAGAGACTAAAAAGAATTGCGGAGACACAAGAAGAAACTAGGAAGGAGCTGATATCTGAGATAACAGTAATAAAGAATACTGTGAATGAAATAAATAACAAATTGATAAGCATGGAAAGCAGAATTACCCAAGCAGAAGAAAGAATCTCAGAGCTTTGAGGACCAAAAATATAGGAAATAACCCAAACTCTTAAAAA
>NW_007245999.1:0-770 GCF_000164805.1 Carlito syrichta
CTCCGCCGGCCACGCCCCCGTCGCAAGCTCCACCCGCACACCTGGGCGCATCCATTCCGGAGGCATCCGCCCCTCTGGCCGCCGCCGCTTTTCTGGCTCCACTCTCTCCCCCAGGTTCAGCCCCACTGCAGAGGATGTCCCCCACCCAGGTTTCTCTGGCTTTGTCACCTCCTTCTCCTCTCCCCTCTCCCTCGGCCGCTCCTCCTCTGTCAGCTCCTCGACCACCAGCTACGCCTCCTCCACAAGCCCCTCTTTCTCCAGCAACACCTCTGTTGAATCCGCCTTCTCCTGTGGCCACGCCCCCTCGGCCTGGCCTCTCTGCTTTGACCACGCCCCCTCCGCGGGACGGTCCTTCTCTGTCTCCGCCCCCTCCCCGGGGCACGCCCCCCGCGCTGGCCACGCCTCCCTTGAAGGACCCTCTTCTGATCACGTCTCCGAAGGCTCCTCCCACTCTGGCCACGCCTCCTTTGCAGAACCTGCATTCTCCGACCCGGCCCCCTCTGCAAGCCCCACCCTCTCTTTTGACCACGCCCCCCGTGCAGGCCCCACCTTCTCTGACTTCGCTGTCTCTGCAGGCCCTTTCCTCTCCTCTGGCCTTGTCTCCTCTGCAGGCCCAACTCTCTCTGGGCTCAGCCCCTCTGCAGGCTGCATCTATTCTGTCGACGCCCGCTGTGCAAACCCCACCTTCGATGACCTCGCCCCCTCTGCCGGTCTCTCCGTCCCCCGCCTCACCCACTCCGCAGGCCCCTCTCTCTCCCCCTGCCTCACCC
>NW_007245999.1:2222-2648 GCF_000164805.1 Carlito syrichta
CGGCGTCGCGGGGGGCGCCCGGGCTGCGCTCAGCGACGCCGAGCTGGGCCGCTGGGCCGAACTGCTGTCTCCCCTGGACGAGTCTCGCGCCAGCATCACCTCGGTCACCAGCTTCTCCCCGGACGACGTGGCCTCCCCCCAGGGCGACTGGACCGTCGTGGAGGTGGAGACCTTCCACTGAGCCAGCCCCAGCCCCGCCCACTGCTGCCCCCGCCCTAGGATCCGCCCCTCCGGCTACGCCTGTCTTGGGCCCCACCTCCACTGCCCGGGGCCCCCTCTCGGTGGGTTGGTCTCAGCCCCCTAGGGCCTGAGTCCTTGAGTCCAGGCTCCACCCCTGCCTTCGGCCTAGGAGGCTCAGGACCCATCCACACCTTAGGCCCGGGCCCTCCCCTCGAGCCCCGCCCGCCTGGCCTAGGGCACGCCCCG
>NW_007245999.1:2668-6287 GCF_000164805.1 Carlito syrichta
TTCAGCGGGGAAGGTGGGGCGGGAAGGGTGGCCTGCCCAGTCCGGCCGTCCGCTGCCGCGCGCCCACCTGTGTGCGTGCCCTTGTGCTTCTCGGTGTCCGCCTTCTGGTGGGAACGTTGCCGCGGGAGGGGGCCCGGCTAGGGCCGCGCGCCCACGTGCCTGAGCCGGTGCGTGGCCGACGTGAAGCACGAAGCTCTTCTCACACCCCACGCAGGGAAACTGGCGCTCCTGGGTGACGAGGGGAGGGCTTTTCTGGCGCCGAGGCGGGGACAGACGGGGTACCCCTTCCTGAGGCTCCTTCTCACGGTACGAGCACTTACCTTGCGGGCCTTGGGCATGGCTGCGGCGGGTGGAGACCTAGGAAGGGCCCTTCGGCGTCCTCTCCGGCTCCCTCCCTGCCCCAGGCGCACCGCTCTGCCCTCCGCTCACCAGGGAGGCTGCAGTGCAGGAGGCGACTGGACCCTGCAGGGGACCTTTGGCAATGTAGGGTGCTGGGTGACTGCCCCAGAGGGGCTTGCAGGGAGAAGTGGCCTCTCCTTGGACTGGGTGAGAGACCGGGCGTCCACACCAAGCCGCTGTGTGTATCCGCCCCCATGGACATTCTTGCCCTGACCTCTAGTCGGGTGCCCCGACCAATGTCTTCATTCGCCCCCTCCAATCAGAAACCTTTGCCCTTTCTCCCCCAGCCTAGTCACGCTGACCCTGGAGCCCCACACTCTCCAGTCCAGGCCCTCTCTGTTCCCAAGTTCCCCTGCAGGGAGCTCACCCTCTAAGGCCTTTCCTCCCCAAGGGTCTCCTCTTGGCACCTAGAATGATGGAGATATCCCCAGGTGAGTAAAAGGATAGAGCGGCCTGGTGCTGGGTCCTCAGCCCTGCCTCTACCCCTGGATCCAGTCCCCGTACTCCATTCTGTGGCCAGGTTCCTGTCAGGCACAGACCACCAAGTCCTGTCTGCTCCCACCCCAGATACACTACCTCCCAGCCTGGGGTCCCAAGAGCCACAGGCTCTGGCCCAGATGGGTGCTGTCACCAGCGGGAGCCCATGGAGGGTGGCAGCGGGCACACTCCCTCACTCAGACTCAGAGTTCTGTGGCAAACCACAGAAGCATTCGCTCCAGCTGGGCCCTGGGGAGGGAGATACCCAGCTGTTCTTGTTTCTAGACTGAGACAAGCCCAAGGTTAGGTAGGGGCTGACTCCTGACATGCCGGGCAGCCAGGGGCTCAGGGCCAGGCCCCAGGAAGGGTAGTGCGGAGCCTCAGACTCAGCTGGGTGGAATTACCCTGAGGGGACAGGAGGCACAGTGACCATCAGGATCTCGGGGTTAAGTCTGTACCATCCACGACAACAGCGCGTGTGGCTGCAGGAGCAGTTGCATGTGATGGGAGTGTTGGGCCCTGCCACTTGACGGTTATCTGGCAGGGGGTGGCGCTTCGTGGGTCCGCACTGGGTGCAGAGGGCAGGGCCTGGCTGGCATCTGCCTGGACCCAATCAAGTTTCTGCCCCACCTTCCTTTGCCACCCCTGGCACTGTGGCCTCCACACCAGTTGGACCTCTGCCTCAGCTGTGTGGTATCCCAGAGGACTCTGCCCCTCACTGCCCCCCGCAGCTTAGCTTGGTTTCTGCACAGGTCTCCTCACTGACCCAACACAGTGGCCCATCTGATGGTGTCCCCCTCGCCTAAGCCCTCCGTGGGCTCCCAGTGGCCTCCAGTTCTAAGCCCAAACTCTCCAGGCTTGAGAAGCTGCTTCCTGGCCACACACCCAGGGTGTTTTGTTCTTCCTTCCTGGGCATCACGCGCCACCTGCTGGCCCATTCTTTGTGCTTCTGCCCTTGGACAAGGCCCCAGCACCACCTCCTCCAGGAAGCCTTCCCTGATCTCGGCACATTTGCCTATTGGTCACTTACCACATTAGTGGCAGGCTCCCTCTTTGCCCAGTGCCTGTCTCCTCCACTCCACTGGAAACCCTCAGAGCCAGGCACCCGGCAGAGCATCCTGGGAGGCCTCCGGAAGTGTGTGCAGAACGGATGCCACCAGAACCTGTTGTTCCTGAAGCCCAGCGACTCTACCTGCATCCGTGTCTCTCGGGGGCAGCCCAAGTCGAGTCAGCCAGATGGGAAGTCATACCTGCTCCACACCTCTTCTCCTCTCCCAACCCCTGCTCTGTTAGACTGTGGGACACCCCCCAGGGCCAGGACACCACCCAGCACTGTTTTTCTGGAGCAGGGGTTGGGCACCCACGGCTGCTTGTGGTTCTCTGGTCCCCAGGCCTAGGCTCCTCCGCGCTCCTTGTCTGTGACTGTGTAAATACACTTTATTTTCCATCTTTCCCGCCTGGGCGACATGTGGAGTGTGGACAGGCAGTGTGCAAAATGGTGGTGGGCAGTGATCGGGGCACATGGGAGAGCCCCGCGGGTGCCTGCCTGGTCCCCAGGCTGCGTAACACTGAAGAGTGGGCGACCAGGAAGGGGGGACTGAGCAGGGGTCCCCACCCCAGGAAGCGCCAGGGAGATTGCTTGTGACGCTAGTCTACTGGAGGCTTCAGGAGCCCCACCAGGGTCAGCCCTGAGGGTCACAAGGCCCGGCAGGGGGAAGAGGTGGCCTAGGGGTGTCGTTGGACTTTGGCACTGTCCTCGGCTCTGACCCAGCAGACACGGGACCACCAGGCAGAGGGGAGGGAGGCAGCTCCCGGAAGCCCCTGTCCTGGGGCCTGGCCCCGGCCTGAGGACACAGGAAGTGGGGTGGAGGCCGAGGACCCCAGGGAGAGGTTCCCTTCTCTCGTGGGCCAAGACGGGTGACGTGAGCGTCTTCCAGGGGAAGATGTGGGGCACCAGGGAGGGGTCTCCTCGTGTCCTCGTGGCTGTCCTGGCCCCAGGGAAGCAGGGTGACACTGCCCAGACCTGGGCTGCTTCCCGCTGGCTACTGCCCCAGGTGGCCCTGCACACAGTGGGGGGGACTTTGGTTTCTGCTGCAGGGGCCACGACGACACCTGCACCAGGCAGGAAAGCCCTGCCTGGCCATCTGTCCCTAGCAGCCAGGCTCCCCTGGAGGGGGCCAGGGGCTGGTCAAGGGTCCTGTGTCGCCAGGGACACCGTGGGGTGCAAATGTCCAGCCCAGAGCTGGTCCTCCTTCCTCAGGCTTGCCCGAGCTCCCGTGCCCCTCCCAGTAGGGCCGCCCTTGTCCCAGAAGGAAGCCTGCTGGGAGGAGGGAGACTCCTGCTCGTTCAGTCCTGGGCCCTCTGGGTCGCTTGTCCCCTGCCCTCGATGCCAAGTGGGCGGCCCCTCCAGGCACCCCTGGAGTTCCAGAGGGCCCGGAGGGGTTCCCACCACAGTGGGCCAACACTGCTGGAGAGGGAGAGCCTGCCCGGGGTCCGGGGCCGCCTCAGGCCGGGCCCTACCCTCCGCCGCCTCCGGGCTTCACCCGGGGGGCCGAGCCACAGCGCCTGAGTCCTCAAGTGCAGCCGGGCTGCCGGCGCCCGCGGCGGTGGCCTCCTGCCTCAGTTGTCCAGGCCCTGGCTGTAGGGTGCGGCCAGCTCGTCGGCGTCGCTGTCCGAGCTGCCCTCGCTGTCCTTGGCCGGCCGCTCCAGCCGGCGGAAGAAGCGCGCGTCGCGCGGGGACAGC
>NW_007245999.1:7324-39415 GCF_000164805.1 Carlito syrichta
GCGTGGCGGGCGGGACCTTGCACTCGGCCTCCGCCTGCTTCCGGCGGCTTTCGCTGAGCTGCGTCTGCAGCCCCTTGTTCTGCGCCGCCAGGTACTGGAGCTTCTCCTGCAGCGCCGCGCGCTCCGCCTCCACGCGGTTCAGCAGGTTGCGGTGGATGTTGTCCTGGCGGAGGGCGGACGGCGGCGGTCAGGGACGGCGGGGCCGGCCGCGGACACCAGGCCCCCTCCCCCGGGAAGCGGGCCTCGGGCCCACCTGCGTCTCGAGTTCCACCACGCGCTGCCGCAGCTCGCGGCCCTCGGCCAGGGCCTGGGCCTCGCGCAGTCGCACGCTCATCAGCTCGTCCTGCAGCTCGCCCAGGACCAGCTTCCGCGGGGACTCCTTCCAGCGGCCGCCGCGGGACAGATGGGCCTGGGGCGGGCCCGACGGTCAGCCGCCGCCCAGGCTCCTGGAGGGGGCGCTCCGCCCGCCCGGCGCCCGGCGGGCCCTCACCTGCCAGGTGTCCGAGAGCTCCTGCAGCTGCAGCTTCAGCTCTCGCGCCGAGGCCACCGCCTCGCCTTCCCGCACCTTGAGCGCCTTCAGCTCCTCCTGCAGCCGCGCCACGTTGTTCTCGTCGGGCAGGGAGCTGTTTCTCTGCGTGGGGGAGAGCGGTCAGGACCTGGGGAAACTGCGCAGCCTTGGGGAGCAGGACCACGGGGAGGAGGCCCCGCCGTTGGAAAACCGGTGCCACAACAGCACCTACTCTCACGAGGCTGTCCTAGGGCAGCCCCTTAAGTCGTGGGTCCTCCATAAATGTTCCTGCTAAGAATACCAGGCAGGCTGGGGAAGTGAGGGGTGAAGGCAGGAGCTCACCTCCCTCAGGGACGCCATCGGACTGGGGACCTGCCCCGGCAGAGGGGCCCTGTGCTCCTCCCAGACCAGGCCAGACAGCCCCTCTCCCTGGGAACAGGTCGAGCACCCGCCTAGGCCCTGTCCTGGTGTCTCAGGGTTCAGTGAGGGGGAATCTGTGTACCAGTCTCTCGAACCAAAATCCAGCTTACAGGGTGAGCTCCGCATGACCCACATGCTTGGATCTAGGGGTGGGACAGATCTAGCGGGATTGACTGAAGACACATGTTCTTCCCATGTGGAGGGAGGCGGGGGCGGGGAGGAGAACCCAACTCTTGGCTGGTGATGGGACCTGAGAGCTGGATGGCCTCTCGATTCTCCATGTGGGAGGATTGTCCAAATAGTGCAGGCTCTGGGGGGTGGGGCACAGCCCCTGCAAGCTGAGTGGATGGGTCCCAGGGCACCTCCCTTCCTCTGGCAACTCCATGGGAAAGTGGGGTCAATGCAGATGCTCAAAGCCATTGGGGAGGGACTCGGGAGCCTGGTACCCCCTCTAGGGCTGCAGGCAAGAGAGTGTGGACCCCAGTCTGTCCCCAGGTGGTCTCTCTATGGGTGTAGGGCAGGTGGCAGTCCTAATAAGCCTGGGCCTTCTCTCCTTCCTATCCTCCCCCATCCTTCCTTCCCAGAACCCAGGGCCTGGGGGAGACACACACAGGTGCGATGGGGCATCCAGGAAGCCCATGGAAGCCAGCACACTGTGGGTGTTTGCCTTGTACATGAGGGTGGGAGTGCCCATGGGGGATCATGCTGTGTGTGTGCAGGCAAGCAGGCACGAGTGTGTGCACATGCATGTGTGTGCATGTGTATGAATGTGTGCAAGTGTGTGCACGTGCATGAGTGCACAGCATGAGTGTGTGCATGTGCATATATGTGCATGAGTGTGTGCACATGTCTGAGCATGTGTGCATGCCCCTCCGGGCTTGGGAAGGTCTGTCAGTGAGGAGCCTAACTCCTCGACCTCCCCAAGGCCCTCCTGTGCGATCATGTGCTGTGGAGCCCAGGGATTGGGAGAAACCCTGGGCTCCACAGCAGCAGACAGGAGGTCTCTGCAGCAACTGATTGGCATGGGGTGGGGTATCCTGACCCGGGTTCACCCCCAGAAGCTTACTCAGGACCCCTTCCCCTCCCTCGGGATCACCTGCCATTCCATCGCACCTTCTCCATGTCTAGAACCTTGTCCTGCATCTCCCGAAGGGCCCCCAGTGTCTCTGTCTCCCGCAGCTTCGACTGCTCCAGTTCCGTCTCCAGGTGGGCCACGAAGTCCTCTGTGAGGCGTGGGTTCTCCTGGGGGAGGCAGAGGGCTGCTTGGGGCCCTCGACCATGGCTGGGGGGTGGGCAGCCTCCATGCTAGCGGGCTGTGACCCCTTCCTCAGAGCCCCTGAGCAGGGAGGGAGGCCCAGGACTGGGGCGTCCTGGGCTGGACCCCATGATGTTCTGTGCCAGAGGGTCCTGGCACATGTGCAGCTGGCCTGGCCCAGCTCTTTCCCTGAGAAGGCCACAGAGGGGACACCATGAAGGCGACTTGCCATCGCCTCCGGATGTCCTGGGGGGATGCCAATGGTTGGTGTCCCAGGATTGCCAGGGGCAGAGGATGGGTTCTTGCTGTGGGGCCAATGTCCTAACCACACGATGGGATGGCTGTGGTGGGTGGGGCTGGGGTTGCACATCCTCTCTCCTCCTTCCTCCGTTCGTTCCCCCATTTCAAAGCAGGAAAGAATTGGCAGAGAGTTTTCAGGGATCTCTCTCCTGCTCGGTACCCAGAAGGCTTCTCAGAGGTGCCCCAGTATGGCCCCAGGAGGGGTAGACGCTGCTCCTTGGGCCTGACAAAGGAGACCTGGCCCCTGGGGTCAGGGGCAGGGGCCCCTCTCCCTGCCACATGGCTGGTTCTCTGCAGGACTGCCCCAGTCCCCCTAGTCACCATCATCTCCTTCCTGTGATTCTCTTTTTCTTTTTCTTTGAGACAGGGTCATCTCGACTGGAGTGCAGTGGCAAGATAATAGCTTGCTGGGCTCGGTGGCTCAGCCTGTAATCCCGCGCCTTTGGGAGGCTGCGGTGAGTGGATTGCCTGAGCCCACGGGTTTGAGACCCGCCTGGGCAGTGAGATCTCATCTCTTCAATAAATAAAAAAATCAGCCGGGCGTGGTAGCGCATGCCTGTAATTCCGGCTACTTGGAAGGCTGAGGCGGAAGGATCGCCGGGGCCCAGCAGGTCGAGGCTGCGGTGGCCGGGAGCGGCCACTGCACTCCAGTCTGGGCGACAGAGTGAGACTCCAACTCAAAAAAAAAAAAAAAAAAAGATAATAGCTCACTGCAGCCTTGACCTACGGGGCTCAAGTGACCCTTCCCACCTCAGCCTCCCAAGCCTCTGGGCCTACAGGCTTGCACCACAATGCCTGGCTAATTTTTTTCTTTTTTCTTTTTCTTTTTGTAGAGACAAGGTCTTGCTATATTGCCCAGACTGGCCTTGAAATCTTGAAATCCTGGCCTCAAGCGGTCCTCCTGCCTCAGCCTTCTAGAGTGCTGGGATGACTGTGAACCTCTGGGCCTGGCCTCCTGTGGGTCTCTGAGATCCACGTGTGCTAGTGGACCTGCCTTGGCTCAGATGGGTTCTAGACCCCGTGCAGCCCCAGCTAGGCTGTGCCTCCTCCAGGACACCTCCTCCTACCTCAGTGGCATCCCTTTGGACCTGAGGAGGTAGCCCTGGACTTCACCCATCTCCGTGTATTGCCAAGCCTGGAGCTTGGGGGTGGCTGGTAGAATCTCTACCTGAAAGGGTGGGTGGGATGAGCCCTACCTCAGTTTCTCAAGAGCATGCTGCCTCAGGATGAGCTGGGACTACAGGACCCTCAGGCTCTGAAGGTCACAGTGGAATGTTACACTGATGAGGCTCAGAAGGGAGAAGTGAAAAACTGTGTCATCCCACCTCCCTGCCCCAGGAACAGGGAATCCACTAGAATTGCTCGGCCAAGGCCTGAGCCAAGATCTCCAGGCCTGGGGTGGGGAGGGACCTACTTAGTCCGTGATCTTCCTTCTCAAGCACCCTTGTTTTTCTCCAAATTAGGAACCCACATCCTAATTTGCTGGATGAGGCCTGGATGGCAGGGGTTGGCAAGGCCAACAACATCCCTCCTGCCCCTCCAGGGCATGAGTGTGCCCGCGAGGGCTTGGGGGCAGCAGATACTGAGTGCCTCTGATCAGGAAGGCCACCTGCTAGGTACAGCCACAGCGAAGTTCTAAAAGCCCCCTCTTAGAGAAGCGGACTCTCTGGGCAGGGCTCCAGCTGGTGTCCAGAGTTCATGCTCACAACAGACTCGGGGTGCCCCCTCGCCCCCACCCCACCTGCTCAGAGCTCTCAAAACAGCCCCTGACTGCCCTGCTAGCCTCTTCTGAGAACAAAGTCCTGGGCCTTGGAGGAGGAAACGCCCATCTTTTGTGGCTGGTCCTCAGGATTAGCCCAACTGTCCTTCAGACCTGGAGAGATACAAGGGCTCTCCAAGGAGTCACAGCCCGATGTGCTGTGGCAGTGCCTGGGTTAGGGAGGGGCCCTGCAGGGACAGCCTGGTCCTAGGTTCTCCGTGCTGAGGCCCCAGAGGCAGACAACGCGGACACCCTGGCGGGCGGTGGGAAGTGATGTCCCTGAGTCTGGGGCTTGCTCGCTGCTGGGGGGGAATCTGCACTCGTTTCTGGGTTCCCCCACCCCAGAAAGGGACGAGAGAGCCTGGCGCTGAGGAAGGGCAGGCCTGAGCCGCGACGGCAGCGGGGCGTGGCCCCGCCCAGAGGCCCCGCCCACCCGCCACGTGGCTCCGCCTACCCGGCGCGGTACCTGCTGCTCCTGCAGCTGCCGGATGGTGCTCTGCGCCCTCTGCAGGTCCTCCGCCGCCGAGCTGCACTGCTGTCGCACCACTGCCAGCTCCCGCTTAATGACGTAGTTCTCCTCCGCCTCCTGCGCCCGTGTCACCTGTCCCTGAGCACAGCGAGGACAGGGAGCGTGACCCTCGGCTCCCATCCCAAGCCCTGCCTCCCACCACAGGGAGAGGCCCAGAAAGGGCGGAGGCGGGGGGGGGAGCTGAGAAGGGGAGGCCGCCTGCACTCAGAGCCTGGGATGGGGCGCTCCCTGGGCCTGGGGACGCGGGTGGGGGACAGGCAGGAGCAGGGCACCCGCAGGAGCCTGGGAGAAGACCCGCTCCCGGGCTCAGGCTCTGTCAGGCCCCGGCTTCTGAAAGCGCCGCCCCTCCCCCATCCTGGCCCTAGGTCTTTGCCCAGGTGGGGAGAAGAAAGGTCTATATCCAAGGCCAATGGCATAAAAGGGGCCACCTCTGCACATTCGTGCTGGGCTTTGCCTGTGATGGTGGAGGTCTCGGGACAGCCAACTCCCCAGCGGCTCTGGGCTTGGTTCCGGTGGGCTGGGAGGTGGAAAACACTTCTCCCAGGGTGCCTTCTCCAGTCCTGGGCTCTGGGGCTCCCCTCCCTTCACCCCACTCTCCTCCCCCACCCAATTTGGGCCCCCCATTCCAGGCTCGGAGCCACCAGGTGGCAGGTGGAAGCTTCCAGATAAAGCCATTCAAGATGAGGTGGCAGCAGAAGCAGGTGAGCGAGAGAAGATGGTAGCTGTGCAGGTAGCAGCAGAGAGCAGCAGCCTGAGGGACCAGAGATGGTGGTGGTGGTGGTGGTGTGTGTGTGTGTGTGTGTTTGTGTGTGTGAGTTCAGTGCAGTGCACACACCAGGGCCTGAGGTGGATACGCTCTTGGGATCCCCAGCCCTCCTGGGTCCCTACCTATGTCCCCTGGAAGGAGGAGGCTTCCTGTACATGCATGTACATTCACACCCAAACACACATACCCACAGGCACGCCACGTTTCTCCCTGCTTCACATGCCCCCCCAGGAAAGCCTTATGTCCCCAAAAGCAGTCCCCAGCTGCCCCCATGCATGGTGCCAGGCCTGCCCCGAGAATGGCAGGGAAGAGGCGGTTACTGGCTGTCATGTGCAGGGAGCAGGGAAGGGGCCAGGAAGGAACCCAGAGAAGGGGACAAAAAGCTACCGTACCTGGATTAACCTATCAGCCAGAGCAGCGCTCTCCTACCCGGCGAAGGGGGTTCCCAGCGACAGGGGGAGGAGGCAGAGCGGAAGGCGCAGGGACAGGAGAGGGGGAGAGACAGACAAGAACCACTTGTCACTAACGCAGTGGACTATCTCTAGAAGCGAGGGAGAGAGAAGACCAGAGAACCAGCAGGAGAGGACCCGGAGGAAGGCCAAAGCCAGAGTCCAGGAGGGGGGTTTGCTTGGGAGCGGGGGAGGCTGGGTGGCCATGGCTGCAGGGAGGCTGCAGGGCTGAGAACCAACTGTCCTGCCTTCCATGGCAGCCAGACGTGGGTCAGCTGGGAAAACCCCACCCTAGGAATGTCGGCCTCAGGCAGGAGCAAGGAGGAGTCTCCCCTGGTGGGAAGGGAGGGAAGGGGGAAGGGGTGTGTTTTAATTTTAAGGCAGAACATGGCTTTGGGGTAAAGGCCACAGGATCCTGCTCATGACCCACTTTCTGTGGCCAGTGGAGGGTCAAGTGAGGACAAGGGAGGAGCAAGAAGTGAGCACCCTGGGACTGGGGCTTGGTAAACCCCCAATTCCACTCCCATCTTTAACATGTGGGGACCAGGGTCGAGGCTGTGGCTCCCCACCATGGTGCCGCCTTCCTCCTCCACTTGGTCGCCTTTCTTTTGAGGGCGAAGGGCGAGACTTCCAAATTACAGGGTGGAGTGCCTTGTGGCCCAATTACGGGACTCCGGCATGAAAGCATAGTCCTCCCCGCCCCCGCTCCCCGCAAGCAGCCTGAGAGGGCGCTGGACACACATGGCTTCCCATGGCGGCAGTTCACCGGGGTGACAACTCAGCCCCAACCTCTGGGCTCATCATAATGCGAGTGGACGCCAGTTATAGGGCACCCCAGTTGGGTTCAGGGCCAGGCCTGGGCCTGTGGCAGAGGGGCAGGGCTTTTTGGTCCTCGGAGAGGGAACGCCCGGTGGCGACCACGCCCCTTGTGATGACCACGCCCACACCAGCCACACCCGTGACGCCACACCCCTCACCTTCTCTAAGGTTTCAATCCGTTGTTTCAGGAGCCTGTTCTCCGTCCGAAGCCTCTATGGGTGGGGGGAGGGAGAGCACGTCAGAGCCCGCTCCCCACTCCTGCACACACACCCCGCAGTCCACTTAGGGGTCTGACCATTTCCGGGCAGAATGGAGCCAGCATCTAACATTCTGAGTCAGTGATTTCAGAAAACAGGGCCAATTCCTGTTCAGAATAGCTCATTTCAGAAAGATTTTTTTTTCTATTTTTTTAAAAAACGAAACTTGGTTCAGTAAAAATAACATGAGTGCTTTCGTGGCTCTTTGTATGTGTGTGTGAGGGGCGGGGTTCGGTCAGCACCCACACCCTCCTCAGATGTCTGTTTCCATCCAGGCTTGGGTCAGTCAAGGCAAAGGTCTTTGAATTTTCAGGGAAAACTGAGATCAAATAGCCTGTGCCCCTCATAGCTCTGGGTTTGATTCTTGGGGACGCACCCCTCCTGGAGCTTGGCTCCAGCATGCTGATCACCACCCTTCCCCAACAACTGCATTCCTGTGACCCGTGGAGAGCAGCTGTCCCCAGTGGTTGTCACTTTCCCCTGGCTGGGGCTTCCGAGATGCCTCCCTTGCTTTCACCTACCCTTCTGTGCTGATGGATTTTGGTTAGATATTTGCAGTTTTAGGCTCCCCTGTGACCCTCTGGGAAGCAGGTGAGTTTTACACACATGTGGACTCTAGCCTCCACCTGCATCCCAGCTGTGAAGGAGGCCAAGAAATAGTTTGGATCAGCAGACGAGTGAGGGTCCTGCCTCGCTGTGGGTCACACAACATTTCCTGGGTTTCTCTGGGGAGACCGGTGATAGAAACACCAGAACATTCCCAGGAAGCAACTGCAGCCAGAAGAATTACATACTTGCAAGTCATTGATTCATGTCATGGGTGGGGAAACTGAGTCAGGGTGGGGCAGGGCCTTGTTTGAACCTCTCAGCTAGGCTGGGTTAGAGCTCTTCCAGGCACAGGTCTCTGTCCCTCTTAGCAATCCAAACTCTGACCTCTGACCCCTAGATTGCCTTGCCTTCTCTTTGGCTTCAAACATCATACCACAAGCAGAGCTATCCTTGCAGGAGGTAGACACACCTGACCAACAACTCCCCTTTTCCTGCTCACTTCAAAGCGAAAACAAGAGAAAGAAGGAGTGAATACTACATGGAGCTACTAATCATCTTTGTTTTAACATGTTCCCTCCCTCCCTCCCTCTCTCCCTCTCTCCCTCTCTCCCTCTCCTTTTTAGAGATAGGGTCTCACTCTGTGGCCCAGGCTGGAGTGCAGTGGTGCGATCATAGCTCACTGCAGGCTTGAACTCCTGGGCTCAAATGATCCTCCTGTGTCAGCATCCCGAGTTGCTGGGTCTACAGGTGCGCCCCTGTATTTTATTGTATTTTATTTTCTGGTAGAGATGGGGTCTCTCTATGTTGTCCAGGCTGGTCTAGAACTCCTACTGCCTCGGTGCCCCAAAGCACTGGGATTACAGGCGGGTGTGTTTTCTGATGCCTTGATGTCCTGGGGACTTGCTAATTCTGGAAAGAGTGCCATTCCCAGCACTAGCTATTTCCAGATATAGTAAACAACCTGCCTGCAAGTACGCTTTTCATCTACAAGGAAACCAATCCACCTCCTTTATCTCATTCACACACCAAGCTGGTATTTCCCCTGCCTCAAATCACCCCAGGGCCAGGTATTGGAAAATGGGGGATCACCCCAAAAGCCCAGAGCTGGCTGAAGTTATTCAAAGTAGCTGATCTTAGGCCAGCTCGAACTTGCCTGCCCGAACGTGCCTGCCCTGCATCGCTTGCTCCTGCCTGCAGAAACCACACTAAAGGCTAGCCCCTTCTGCCTCCTGACAGATCTTGGTACTTCCCTGTATGCCCTGCCTGGCATGACCTGATCTCCATGGGTGTTCTCCCTATAGCCTTCTTGAAATTCCTCCCGTCCCCAGGCACGCTGCTGCCTGGACCTTTGTTTTCTCTCTCTCTCTCTCTTTTTTTTTTTGGTTTAAGAGATGGGGTCTTGCTATGTTGCCCAGGCTGGTCTTGAACTTCTAGCCTCAAGCAATCCTCCCACCTTGGCCTTCCAAAGTGCTGAGATTATAGGCATGAGCCACTGCACCCTAGCTCCTCTTGAGAGCTGTTAGGTAAAGAACTCTTCTTTCGTAGCAGTTTTCTCTATGTCTGTCATGTTGCCTTGCCTGGCTCAGACGAATGCCTAGAATATTCTATAACCGGCTAAAAATGAAATCGCAAAGGGCAGGGCTGAGGGAGAAGGCACATGCCAGAATCCTTTGAGGCCTCCGAGGCTCTCAAGTTCCTCTCATAGGAAACTTCCAGGCTGGGCATATGGCTTGAGGGTCTGTGGCATCCTTGCCTACCACTGGGCCTCGTAGTCACAAGGTGGGAGTGGGCCCTTGTCTGTACATGAGCAACGCAGACATGTATTTGGACTGCTGTATCAGTTAAGACACCATTCCTGAGAAAGGAGGATTCTAAAAAACTCAGGATACAAAACTATTTCTGGAGAATCTTCAAACAGGGCCAGGACAATGATGCCTACTTTCCCCCTCAGATTCTGCCTCTGACTTGGATGAAGACAGTGACAGTAATAATGATCACTTGAACAGCACAGCAAACACCACCCCCGTTTTGCAGATGGGGACACTGAGACTCAGAGAGGTGAATTCATCTTCCAGGGTCACATAGTTGGTCCGTGGTGGAGCTGGGATTTGGCCTGTTGGACTCCAGTCTTAGCCCTTATGTGGTTCAGGCCCAGAAGAGGACAAAGCCAGGCTGTGCTGTGGTTTGGGTCTATACATGTCCCTCTCGGAGGACTAGGGGACTCTCAGTCCCAGCTTGTGACTCTGGCACACAGTAGGTGCTCAATAAATGCTTGCCGACAGGCCAGACCCTGGGAACATGGCGACCACTAAAATCATGTGTGGAAAGACACAAGGAGAGAGGCTTTGCACAGCTGGTGAGCCCCCTGACCTAGCAGGACTGGCAGGCCAGGCACCAGGGGACCAGGGCCCCCAGGTGGGTCCCCGTACTCTGACCTGGACACCCTGGCATCTGGCCCCTGTCTGCCCTGACCCTTCCCGGAGGGTGATCCCCTTGGGGGTTTCCCCCACAGCCTTCTTGAAATTCCTCCAGCCTCCAGACACGCTGCTGCCCGGGCCTTTACTCTTGATTTCCTGGGCCTGGAGTGCCCCGCTACCGGGGTCAGCCTTGCCCCTTCCATCTTTATCCAGAGCACGTTAGAGAGTCTGTATTCTACATTCGTGGTTTATTGCCGGCCTCCCCACGATGCTGGGTGCCCCATGTGGGTGGTGACCTTGGCTGTCTTGGTTGCTATGGTGTCTGCTGGGGCAGGCGCTCACATGCTGGCCTGGCAAGTGGAGGAAGGGACAGGTGGGCAGAGGGATGGCTCCGCAGAGCTGGGGCGCTGGGCAGCGCTGCCCCTAGTGGCTGACCTCTCGGTCCCCATCCCCCACCCACCTTCAGATCCTGGACTCACTTTGATCTCGATCTGCTCCTCCATCTCCTTGCTCTTCATGGCCGCATATTCCTTCTCCAGCCTGCAGAGGGGAGGGCCCATGTGGTCACTGTAATGCTTGCAGAGACTCCTGCCTTCCCGCCACACCCTGGACTTCTGGCACTGACCTCTTCATCTTCTTGGGGTTGTACTTGACCTGGTAGGCCTTGAGAACCAGCTTGTCTGGGCAGCTGTCGAACTGGTGGGGGATTACCCTCTGGAAATACTGTGAGGACACAGCTGGTCACTGACAGGCAGGCTCTGACTGCTGGGGACCACCGAGCCCCTACTGTATGCTGCTGCCCTGGGGGAGGGCAGGAACAGTCTGCCTGGGGTTTCGCCATGTTCCCAGGGTCTGGCCTGTCTTGGATGCTGGATCAGCATTTGTGGTTAGGAAGAAAGACTGTGTGGGAGGGGCGGGAAAGTGGCAAGTGCCTGTGGACAGTGCCTCAGTTTCTAGGAGGGAAGCAGGCCAAAGCTAGGCACAGTGGCTCATGCCTATCATCCCAGCACTTCGGGAGGCCAAGGCAGGAGGTTGACTTGCGCCCAGGAATTCGAGATCAGCCTGGGCAACATAGTAAGACCCTATCTCTACAAAAATATAAAAAGTAGCTGAGTATAGTGGTGTGCGTCTACAAGTTCCAACTACTTGGGAGGCTGAGGTGGGAGGACTGCTGAACCCAGGTGTTAGAGCCTGTAGCGAGCTATGATTGCATTGCTGCACTCCAGCCTGGGTGGCAGAGCAAGACTCCAACTCAAATAAAATAAAACATAAAAAAGCAGGCCGAGGAGGCTTTCGGGGTAAAGGTGGGGGTGGGAGGGTCTGAGCACAAGGGATCTTCGTGGAGAAAGAGGGGTAGCATGCCGGGCCCCCTCAACCCTCCGCAAAGGGTTAAGGTAAGCTGAAGGTGGCCACAGCTCCTGCCCCCAGCCCAGCTGGCGCTTTCTGGCAGCTGTGGACAATGGATGCCCGTGTTCATGGACACAAGCATGGCCTTTGTGTATTCTTCCCCAAAGCACCAGCTGGAAGACGTGGGGCGGGGCTGGAGCCTGCAGGCTGGGGAATGGTGGTGAGAGGCAGGTAGGCCTCTTTGCCAGTCAGCAAGGCCGTCAGGGCTGGCCGGGCCAGGCAGGGTGTGAGGCTGTCCCAGACCCCACACTCCCTCTTGGGCTCTGACCAGGCAGGGGGCTTTGGAAGTCATGTCTGAAGCCTCATGGTGTGGCTTCAGACGTGGTATGGCTTCATCAGAATTTGCCAGCATGCTTTTGGGGGCCTGGGGCAGGGGTGAGGGAGGACGAGGAGGGGGACTTCCCAGGGCTAGGCCTGGTCTTCCTCTCTCCCTGCTGCCAGGCTGCTGGCCCCAGACTGTCTCTGGAGGCTCCTTAGGGTCCCTCTAGCCCCTCAGGGATCAGAACAGATGGGAATGGATCAGAGATGCTCTCTCGAAGCTAGGCCCTCTCTCAGGAGGGCACGCCATGCCCGGATGCCCCCTGTGGGGGCAGTCCCCCAGCACTGGCCCTCCTGGCCCACCTGGGACATCCCCTCCATGTCCAGTTGCATCAGCTCCGTCTGGTTCACCTGCAGCAGGGCTAGGCCCACTCGGAACACAATCTCCAGCCCCTGCAAAGTGGTGGGGAGGGGGGCAGTGAGTCTCCTGTCCTGCCCCCCGGGGAGCTCTCTGACCCCACCCCGGGCCCCACCCTTCCTCCAATAAGTCGGGATTTGTTTGCAGGGTCGGATATGACCTGCCTCATCCAGAGTAGGCTGGGTCAGGGTTGGGGGACCCACTGGGCCCTCACCTCGTACATGAAGATGTCAAAGACTCGGGTGGCGACGGGCAGTGGGAAGGTGGTCAGGAAAAGGGTCAGGAACCAGGACGAGGCGTACATGGACGTGTGGAAGCTTTGGGAGCGGAAGTGGGTGTTGAGGTCCGGGAGTTGCTCCTGCAGGGGCCAGGAGGCAGGTGGGCTCGGTGAAGAGGGTGCCCTCCCGCCTGGGGGCACTGGGCTTCTGTGCCCCCAACCCTTCCCTGACCTGCCCCAGGGCTTCCTTCCTCCGTGCTCCCTTGGCACTGTGTTTTGGGGATGCCAAAGTTCCCCAGAGTTTTGAGTAGCACAGGGCGGGGACCAAGGCTGGGGTGGCTGGAGCCACAGTGGCTCGTGTCAGGTGCCCATGATGTAGCTCATGGGGTTCCTGTGATTTTCCTGAGAAGGGGCTTCTGAGGCTCAGGAGCTTGGGCCACTCCACACAGATGCCCAGAGAGCCAGAGCTGGAGCACAGGCAGGCTGTAGCCCCCATCCCCGATGAGAGCTGCCCCTGCTCACCATGTTACTTTTTGCCTATGTCTGTGCCCATCCATGTCCCAGGGCAGGATGTTTTATTCAGAACTGCGTTTGCTTGAACTCCGATGGCTGGAAAGTGACAGCCAGCCAGGGGAACTGAGGCTGGGGAAGGCATTAGGACCCTGGTGTTCTTCCCAGAGTTAGGAGCTCTCTGTGCCCTGGTCAGTTTGCTTGGCTGTGGGAGGAGGTCTAGGCCATCCAGTCAGGGGTGGGGTGGCACCTTCTCTGTGGCCCAGGTCCCCTGTGTGGGGCATTACCAGGCTCCCAGGAGCTACAACATCGCAGTGCTCCAGGGGGTGGGGCTCTCCCGTGTCTTCTCCAGGAGTGGGGCTCTCCCACCTCAGCTCGTCATGACCGCCGGCCCCACCTGCCATCAGTGTCTGGGGCAGGCCGGTGTGTGCGTGCCGGCGTGCGTGGGTGTGAGTGCCGACTCTGGCTCTGTCTGCCTGCGGGAGCGGGCCCTGCGGGGGCTGCTATTTATAAACAGACGTCTGCGGTTCTCTGGTAATCAGCAGAGGGAGGCAGACAACACTCCCTCCTTCCCCCACACTCAGGAGCAGACAGGGAGCGGGCTGTGGGTGTCGGACGCCAGCAGGTCCTACCACCCCGCCTCTGCAAGTGCCGGGTTCCTGAACTCCAGAGGGCTGGAAAGTGATAGACAGCCGGGGAAACTGAGGCTGGAAAAGGCATTAGGACCTTCTAGCACCAGGGCTCTCTGCACCCTGGGTTTGACAAGGCGGCGTAGTCTGTTTGCCGGGCTGCCCCAGGGGGACAGGATCCCCTTTCAGAGTTGAAGTGCCGGTGTGATTTCTCAGGCCTGGAATTTTCAGTCCGGGAGACTCCCCGGGCTGACTGGGGTGTCGGCCCCGCCCACCCGCGGCCCCGCCCACCTGCAGCATGTACTCGAACTGATAGATGCAGAGCCCCAGCTCCGCCATGCTGGGCTTGAAGAGCTCCCGCAGCCGGTACTCTTGCATCAGCCGCACGAACACACAGAAGGCCTCCTCCTCGGGCATCTGGGGGAACGGGCAGGTGGCAGGGACTCAGCGATGGGGGGGCAAGCTCGCTGCTCTTGTCGGGGACCTGGGGGATCCGTGTCTCTGCTTGGCTCCCTGGACCCTCACAACAAACCACTGGTTCTCGAGGTCCCCACTCCGTTTCGCTGATGGAAAGCCTGAGCCAGGCGTCACCTGCTCTGGGCCACCCAGCAGGAAACAGTGGCTGGACGTGAATCCAGAGCTGGCTGCTGCCAGTGCCCACTGGCTGGTTAGGACGCCCTCCTCTCCACTCCCAGCTCTGTCCTTTCTCCCTGACCTAAGCTCTCTAGTTTCTCTGGAGGAACCCCCAAGTCCAGTAAACACCACCCTGGCTGACCTAAGCCCCCAGCTGAAGGAGACAGTTGCCCCTCCAGCCCCTGTCACTGTCCTGGATGGTACAGTGGACGGGACCCTGCAGGAAAAGTGCCTGGGCTGCATCCACTCTCAGGGGCTTGGCCTGGGGATTGCCAGAGGTAGTAGGTGGGTGAGGTGTCTAGGAAGACACCAGACGGTGGACAGTTTGTCCTGTTCCTGGGGGTGGAGCCCAGGTGGGCTGGCTTGTGGTGCCTGGCCACGGGCCACCTACCTGCATAAGGAGAAGGCCCACGATGAAGGCGCTGCCCTGGCAGTAGCCCACCTCCCGGTCCACCAGCGAATACGCCTGCAAGGGAACAGCAAGGGAACAGCGCGGCGTGAAGGCAGATCCTGCTGCCGGCCCAGTCGGCACAGTCGGCTTATGGGGGAACTGCTCCTTCCGGGGGGCCAGGGTAGGAGCAGGGAGTGGGGAGCCCAGGCTGCACCTTCATGACGTTGAAGAGCACCTCCTGACCCAGGCTGTCCTGGCCCTTGAAGAACTCATGCTCCGGGTAGGTTCGGGCGATGTCCCTGCGGATCAGCTTCTCGCACGGCGAGGACATCTTGAGCAGCTCAGAGTACTGGTTCTTGACAGGCATGTCCGTGGCGCTGCACAGAAGCTGCCACACGATGGCCCGGAAATGGTGCGGGATGCCCTTTCGGATCAGCTCCTGGCCATGGGGTGGGAGCGGAAGGCCAGGCTGGACTCCATCCCAGGTCAGCCTCCCCACGGCCCCCAGTCCAGCCCTTCGGGTATGGCCTGCCCACGCCTCACTGGTGGCACAGAGCTCATCTGAGCCACTGTGCTGCAGACTGAGGGGCCAGTCCTTCCCGGACACTTCAGGGCAGAAAGCAGATGGGCCTCTCCAGCTCCAGCTCTTACTCTCCTGTCCCCATGCCCTGGAAGGACATCCTGGAAGTGCCTGCATGTCTTCACGGCCACCCCTTTGCCCAGGCTGGGCCCCACAGACCCTAGCGCTGCCCAGTGGCCAAGTGACCACGCTGGCCGCCCGCCCTGCCCGATCTGCCTGGCCGCCCGCGCCACCTTGAGCAGCTTCTCCTTCCTACGCCGCCACTCGTCCCACTCATTGGCGATTCGGCCCCACAGGATCCATGTGTCCTCCTCCAGGTGGCTCAGGTTGGAGGAGGCTGAGGAGCTGGACACCAGTGAGGAGCCGCTGTTCCTCCGTGAGCCGTTCATGGAGCGCATGGACTTGGAGTCCGCCTCCAGGAGCCTGGGCAGGAAGGGCGGCGAGGTGGTGCCAGTGACTCCTGGGATAGGGGCCTCTGGGAGCCTAGCCCCTCCTCCCGCTCCCAGGGGTCTCAGAGGACACCAGGCGCCCTGTTCCTGCTGAGTGAACTTGGCTGATGACCCAACCTCCCTGAGCCATGGCCCCTTCTGTGCCATCGGGACAGGCCTCTGTTCATGTCTCCAGTCTGCCTCGCAGCGGGCTGAGCCCGTGTGCATTCAGCTCGGTTAATTCTCACACCAGCCCCTCAGGGTGGGTTTGGGGATGACCTGGGCTGTATAGGTGAGGGGTAGAAAGATAGAGCACCACGGAGGGCATCTAGCTAGCAAGGGGCCGTCTCTAACATGTGTTTCAGATGCTTTGACATCTGGGACTGTGTTGACCCTGGGATGGCCCCTCCCACAGGTAGATAATCCCCATAGAGTGCAGGTCTGGCTGCCAGCATACCTTTCACAGCAAATTGACCAATCCAGAACCACACCCAACCACACTTCCTTTCCCGGGCTTTTGCACTTGGGGCCATTATCTGCCCCCCCCCAACCACCCCAGAGGGCCCCTGTGCCCCAGGGCCTGCCAAAATGACTCATACCAGCCAATCCTAAGCTTGCTTCTCCTGCCTTACCCATTCCTTCCTGAGGAAACCACAGTAAAGGCGCTTGCCCATAGTTCCCTCACTCCCTTGGTCTCCTGACCATCCCTGGTGCCACCCCATGTGGCCTTGTGTGGTGTGACGGGTCCCTCCTCTTGAGAACTGTATGTAACAAACTAACTTTTCAATCACAGTTGCCTCCCGATCTGTTGGCTTCACCAGACCATAATAACATAATATAATAATAAAATCTACATTTTATTTTTTTTTTAGAATTGGGCTCTTACTCTGTTGTTCAGTCTGGAGTGCAGTGGCATGATCACAGCTCACTGCCACCTGACTTCCTGGGCTTAGGTGATCCTTCCATCTCAGCCTCCCGAGTAGCTGGGACTATAGGAGCACACCACCACACCCAGCTAATCTTTTGATTTTTTTTGTTGTTATCTAGGCTGGTCTTGAACTCCTGGGCTCAAGCAATTGTCCAACCTCAGCCTCCCAAAGTGCTGGGAAATTACAGGTATGAGTCACTGTGCCCGGCCCTAAAACCTACATTTTAAAACAGGACAAGCCGGGCTCGGTGGCTCAGCCTGTAATCCCAGCGCTCTGGGAGGCTGAGGTGAGTGGATTGCCTGAGCCTGTGGGTTCAAGACACACCTGGGCAACTTGGTGAGACCTCATGTCTACAATAAATCAAAAAATTAGCTGGGTGTGGTAGCGGACGCCTGTAGTTCCAGCTACTTGGAAGGCTGAGGCAGAAGGATTGCCGGAGCTCAGCAGGTCGAGCGGCCACTGCACTCCAGTCTGGGTGACAGAGTGAGACTCCAACTCAAAACAACAACAAACAAACAAACAAACAAAACGGGACAGGGCCAGAGGAGGAAGATGAGAAGGACCACCTCCAGAGTCGGAGGCTTTAACCTTTTCCCTCCAACCTTGGCTCTATAAATGGTAGTCAGATTCAGAGCCTCTTGACCTCTGAACCCTCAGTCTCTTCCTCTAGATGGAGTGGGGACCAATCTGTTCAGACAGGATTGGGAGGATGAAAAGAAAATGTCCCTTGTCAAACACGTGGAGTTGGCTATCATCTTGCACAGGGCTGGGCCAGACTCTGGGTATGAAGGGGCACCCGAGAACTGTGAGGGGCCAGGCTACACCCCAGGCCATGCCTCACCCCCAGGCCCCACCCCACCTCCAGCCCCCAACTCACCGGTTCTGCTCTTCGAGCTTGGCCAGCAGCTCCAGCTCATCGGGGCTGAGGTTCTCAGAGTCAGAGGTGGGGGAGCAGGTGGGGGCTGACAGGGCCTCCTGGGACGAGGAGTCGGGGCTCAGAGTGGGGCTCGCCATGGTGGGCGGGCTCGTCAGTCACTAGCAAGGCCGGTTCACAACTCTGTCTAGGGGCGGGAGACACGTGTGGTTGGCACTGGGTGGGTACCTACCCGTTCTGCCTACCCACCCTGGGGACAGTCCCTGAGTCCCAGCTTTCCATCTCTGGCCTACCCGCTCGGTGCATCCCTCACCCCCATGCCCCCAGCCCAGCTGACAGCCATGCCAGTGCCTATTCCACACCCTGACAACTGGTATCCCCATCATGCAATCAGGCCAGACGTCTGGATGGAGATAGGAGAACCACGGCCAAGACCTGCGCTGTCCTGCTGTCCCTGGGTATATCAGCCAAGGCCTAACTGGACACCCCTGAGTCTGAAGCAGGGCCCAGGGTGGAGACTGCCTGTCACTTGTGGCCCCAAGGACCCTGCTGGGACCTCGGGGTGCAGGGATCTGATTTGGTGGCCCTTACTGACAACTTGGCCCTTTCCCCGCAATGGCCTGTCCTGGGCACCCCGCATCAGCATCTGACCTTCCCCATCTCATCAACCAAAGTGCGCTGCTGGCATGGACAGAGCAATTATTCTTGACTGTTAATTGCCCGGCGCTGCCAAGGGCCGGAAACGTCGGCTCCCCTTGGGCTGGGAAGCCAGAGACACGACAAAGTGCTGAGGATCTGTGCCCTGGCGGACACAGAGCCAGAGCTCTAGGCTCTGTTCCGTATTGCCATCTCGGCCTGCCATGTGCAGGGTGAGTGCTGGGCGCCTCTCTGCTATCCTTTAGAGATGTGGTCTGGCCAGACCCTTCGGGGGTTTCAGGGACATTGGCCTCTTGCCTTCTGCCAGGCTAGTGGGTGGATGGTAGATCAGCACCACGTTGAAAACGAAGACTCCGGGCTCAAATGGACCTGTGTCTGGAGTGTGGCTACCTCTCAGCCAGCTGTGTGACCTTGGGCCAGTCACATAGCATCTCTGAGTCTCCATAGACTGGGATCACACAGGACCTACAGGACACGGCTGCCCCATGAACACTGGCTGTTGCTATCCATCCTGAGGCCAGAGCTTCCGGGTCCTGCCATGGTCTGTGTGGGGACAGCCAGGGGCGGCATCACCCCGATAGGGAGCTCTAGAGGTTGGGACCAGCTATGGGAGCAGAGACAGGGGCTGGGGTTGGTGCTCCTTCATGCTTCTTCCTGGAGAGCCCAGGCTAGCACCCAGGGTCTGAGGAGACAGGGATACTCAGGGTCATGGAGGCAGGAAGGAAACCCTGTTCCCACTTCCCGAATTTTTTTTGAGTCAGGGTCTCCCTCTGTTTCCCAGGCTGGAGCATAGCGGTGCCATCATGGCTTCCCACAGCCTCGATTTCCTGGGCTCAGGTGAACCTTCCATCTCAGCCTCCTGAGTAGTTGGGACTACAGACATGTGCCACCAAGCCTGACTAATTTTCTAATTTTTTGTAGAGACAAGGTCTAGCCCAGGCTAGTCTCAAACTCCTGTGCTTAAGGGATCCTCCCACCTTGGCCTCCCTAAGTGTTAGGATTATAGGCGGAGCCACTGTGCCCAGTCCCACCTCCCTACTTTGAATGGCCCCTTCATGCCGGTCCATGACCTTGCATGCTGTGTACCAGGAATCTGCCTTGAGCCCCTGGGCCCCACCTGACCTGGCTGACAGCTCAGCCCACAGAGGAGGCCTCAATGGGCCCCTGGAGAGGGTGCATCTGGTCCCCTAAGCAGCAGGGGACAGTGACAGGACTGGAGCAGAGCACTGCACACTTGCCTGGCCACTGGGCACCTTTCCGCAGCCCAAACTCAGCTTCCAACCGACACCTGAGGGCCCATGGGTTGGCTAGACTTGACCCTGGCTGTTCCAGTCCTCCTTCCGGTGCTGACTTGTCATGGGGATGGGGTGGGGTATACGATTCTTTTTCCTTCTCATGGGGGCCTGGAACCCTCCCTCCCCAGGACTCTGTGGCTCCCCAGGGACACTGGTTTTACCTCTGGCCCTTGAGTGTGCCCCCAGTCTGTCAGGTGGGAGGGTTCTGGGTTTTGGTGAATGGCAGGAACCCTCCTGCTGCCCAGGGGAGTGGGGACCACCTGCCCCAAAGGCCAAGCCACTGTGCACTACCAGCCTGAGAGTTAATCATTCCCAAGAGAGGGACAGTGGGGGCTGCTCCCGAACCTCCTGCAGAGTCAAAGTCTGCAGCCAGCAGGGGCAGAGATGGGCTGTAAACACAGTGGTGGACCCGAAGTGCTGACCAGAAGGATCTCTGGGCAGGGAGGGGCTGAGGAGGCAGCTTCAGAGCCGGGAGAAGCGGGAGGAGGTGGTGGAGGCCAGGGCTGGCACTGGATTTGGGGAGCAGTGAGCTCTTGCTGAGCCGAGAGGACCCAAGCCCCAGAGCACATTGGTTTTTCTCCCCCAAGAAGCCAAGGCCCGTCCACTAGTAGAGGCTGTCCAGCTATTTAGCACACATAAATGCGTGTTTCAGACAGGGAAGAAAATGTATTAAATACACGGGGCTGAAATTTGCAGTCCGAGAGGCAGGAACTTTCTGATCTACCAGAACTTTCTCTTGACTCATCCACAGACTCTAAACACTGCCCAGTCCTGGAAACCATCCATCCTCCTGAAGTGTGCATGTGCACACACACACACACACACACACACACACACACACACCTCACACACCACACTCCCTCACTCATGCACATGCTCATTCACATCCACACACTCTTGCACACCCACTCTTACACACACAGTGCACACACTCCTACACACACACCCATGCCCATTCACACACATACTCACACACATGCACATACTCAGATATATACCCATGCCCAGTCACACACACACTCACACACATATACACTCACATTCTCAGACACACACACACCCATTCACACACACACTCACATGCACATACTCAGACATACACACACCCATGCCCATTCACACACACCCATGCCTTCACACACACACACACACAACACACATACACTCGAACACACACATATCCATTTACTCCCCCCAGAAAACACATGTCATTCACACGCACACTCTTATACCCCATGCACGCACACACTTATAACACTCACCCCCCACTTCCTACACCCCCCCCGGAAGCAAGTGGGTTTGGGTTGGAGGCTAGCTGGCTGCCAACCTGCCGCCCTGTCCCAGATGTCATGGCTGTCACTGGCTCACTCATTCGTTCCTGGAGCCCACTGAGGGCCATCTGAGGACTGGGCTCTGTTCTGGGTGGAGGACATGGTGTGGAGGAGGTACACCTTGGGTCTGGATCCCAAGTCCTCAACTTCGATGCTTTACCTCAACTCTACTTCAGCTGTCTGAAGGAGGGTCTTGACCCCGGTCCCTACTGGCCCCACCTGTACCATGCCTCTACAGGGATTCCCACAGTCTAGAAAGCTAAGCCAGGCCAGAGAGCTAGGAAGAAGCTGTACTTGGGAGGGGGGAGATTTGAGGGGCACACAGGGACAGAAAGTTCTGGAATGCTGGGTATCTTCCACTTCCCTTTCTCTCTCCCCCTCTGGGCGTATGAACACTGTGGGTCACGTGTCTCCCTTCCTAAAGTCCCCTCCCCCCGGCTGATGACACTGGGTTCCTGGTTCTCTGCCCACCTCTCTGGTCAGGGTCCCTCAGCCTCCCATGTAGCCTCCCTTCCTCCCCAGGTCCTGCCCTTAGCTTGGGACCTTCGTGCCTTTAGGGATCTCACTCTTGGGGCTTCAATGACCAAATATATGTCACCAGTTTTTTCTTTCTCCCAAGCACCAGCCAAAGTTGCCAACTGGCCCCCAGTGGCTCCCTCAGATCCCAGCCCATACACCCTTCCCCTGTTGCTGTGTTTCCCCCACCAGAGCAGGAATGGCCCCTGGCCTTCCAGAGTGTCCAGAGGAAGAGACTAAGAAACAACTACCCAAACTCCCCATCGCAGACTGAGATAAATGCCTGGAATAAAAGATATGATAGGATGGAAAACATGCAGGCAGTTCTTCAAAAGATTAAGCATTGAAACATCATATGACCCAGCAGTCTGGGCATGGTGGCTTACGCCTGTAATCCCAGCACTTTGGGAAGCTGAGGTGGGAGGATTGCTTGAGCCCAGGAGTTAGAGATCAACCTTGGTAACATAGGGAGACCTTGTCTCTACAAACAATCAAAAAATTGGCGAGGCATGGTGGTGTGTGCCTGCAGTCCCTGCTACTCAGGGAGGCTGAGCCCAGGAGGTCGGGGCTGCAGTGAGCCATGATTGTGCCTCTACACTCCAACCTAGACGACAGAGTGAGACTGTCCACTGGGGGGAAAAAAAATTAACATACAACCCAGCAATTCTACTCCTAGGGGTCTACACAGCAGAATGGAAAAATCTGTCCACACAAAAACTTGTGTGTGAGTGTTTGGAGCAGCAGAATTTTCAGTACCCAATAAGTGAGCACAAGCCAAATGTCCATCGATGGATGGATGGATCAACAAAGCACAGTCCATCCATACAATGGTAAGATGGCATGGGTCTATTTGCTCAGCCAGGAAAAGGAAGGAGGCTCTGACACAGGCTACAATGTGGATGGACCTTGAGGACATCACGCTCAGTGAGAGAAGCCAGACCCAAAAGGCCCCAGAGCGTAAGATTCCATTCATGTGAAATGTCCAGAACAGGTGACTCCACAGAGACACGAAGTGGGCTGGGAGAGATAGGAAGTAGAGAAACGGCTTAATGGGTACAGGGTTCCTTTGAGGAAGATGGAAACGTTGTGAAACTAGATAGTGGCAATGGCCGCACAATGTCATGGATGGACTCAACACCACTGAACTGTTTACTTTAAAGGGATGAATTGTATGCGGTGTGAATTAAGCCTCAATTGAAAAGAAGACCACAGGGATGGAGTGGGCTGACAGAGGGACCATGGGGTAGAAGCATTGGGGTGGGGAACTCCGGAAGGAGCTGGAAGGTCAGGGTAGGGCATGTGGGCTGAGGCAGGAACCTGACTGGGCTTGCTTTTTTGTATGTCTTGGAATCTCACTCTGTCACCCAGGCTGGAGTGTAATGGCACGATCATGGCTCTCCACAGCCTCGACCTCCTAGGCTCAGGCAATCCTTCTACCTCAGCCTCCTAAGTAGCTGAGACTACAGGCATGCACCACTATGCCCGGCTAATTTTTTTTTTTTTTTTTTTGTAGAGATGGGGTCTTATTTTGTTGCCCAGATTGGTCTTGAACTTCTGGCCTCAAGTGATCCTTTTGCCTTGGTCTCCTAAAGTACTAAGATGACAGGAGTGAGCCACAGTGCCCGGCTGGGTTTGCATTATTGAATGACCCTCCTGGCCTCCCTACATGGAGATGTTCTTAGAACTTAACATCCGCCTGACAGAAGCAAGTTCTTCCCCCAACTGCAGGTGCATCCACCTGGGTCCATGGTGTCACCCTCTGCTCCCACCCACACACTTTGGCCAGGCCTGAGAATTTTCCTCACCTGTTCTAAGTTCAGTCAAGTTCAGCCTCTGCTTTCCAGCCTCGAAGCTGCTCTCAATGTTGCCTCCCACCTCTGATCTGGACCTAGGAAACACCTTCCTTGTTGAGTTTTCTGTTCCTTCCAATGCTCTGTTCATAGGCCACCGGAGCCACATATAAACACAGCGCTAGCCATGTTACTCGCTTGCCCAAACCCTTTAGTAGCTCCTGATGGCAAGATGGAGTCCAGATCTCTTTGCAGGATGCACATGCCCTCCCAGCCCCACATCAACTTAATAACCCTCCTGGCACACAGGTTTCCTCCTACTTGTGTCCGCATATGCTGTTCCCTCTGACTGGAAGGGCATTCTTCAAGACCTGATTTGGTCATTCTTTTTGTGAAGTCTTCCCTGTCAACCAGAGTCCTGACTCACTGTCCTCTCTCTCCCTGAAAACACCTAGCCCTGACACCCCTGTCCAATGCACATCCTATGGCAATTACTTCTATATTGGCCTGCCTTATGGGGTCATGAACCATTCAAGGGCGAGGGCCTATCTTCTTAATTTTCTATTCCAAGCCCCTAATGCACTGTCTGGCATTCAGAACATGCTCAACCTATGTCTGTTGAATAAATGAAGACAAAAATTTCCATGCTGCTTGGCTAGGTGATCAAGGTCAATGTCTCCAGGGATAGGTCACATGGTTCACGTGTACTCTTGATAGGATGGGACAGGGAGGTCTTCCTACCCAGCAGCCATCACCCTGGTCTAACCATGAGAAAGACACCAGACAAACCCAGATTAGAGGACATTCTAAGAAATACACAATCAGTTGTCCTCAGAACTGTCAAGGTCATGAAAAACAAGGAAAGCCTGAGAAACTGTCACAGCCAAGCTTAGGAGCCTAAGGAGATACGACAAGTAAATGTCATGTGGGAACCTGGGACAGAAAAGGGCTATCCGGGGGAAAAAAGTTAAAGAAACCTGAATAAAGTATAGACTTTAGTTAATAATAATGTATCAATACTGGTTCATTAATTACAAAAATTTCCATATAATTAATTACCATATAATCAATAAAAATTACCATACCATTACCATATATATATATATATATTTTTTTTTTTTGAGTTGGAGTCTCACTCTGTCACCAGACTGGAGTGCAATGGCCACTCCCGGCCACCGCAGCCTCGACCTGCTGGGCTCTGGCGATCCTTCCGCCTCAGCCTTCCAAGTAGCCGGAATTACAGGCGCGTGCTACCACGCCCAGCTAATTTTTTTTAATTTATTGTAGAGATGAGGTCTCGCTGCCCAGGCGGACCCGCGGTCTCGAACCCGCGGGCTCAGGCAATCCACTCACCTCAGCCTCCCAAAGGTGCGGGATTACAGGCTGAGCCACCGAGCCCGGCTTAGTTTTTTTTATTTATTGTACAGCTGAGGTTTTGCCAAGCTGCGCAGGCAGATCTCGAACCTGCAGCCTCAGGCAATTCACTCACCTCAGCCTCCCAAAGGTGCGGGATTACAGGCTGAGCCACCAAGCCCAGCTACCATCACCATATTAATAGATGACATTAACCACAGGGGAAATTGGGCATGGGGTATATGGAAATTCTCTGTACTGTCTTCTCAGTTTTTCTGTAAATCTAAAACTGTTCCACAAAATAAAGTCTATTTTCATTTTATTTTATTATTTTTGAGATGGGGGTCTTGCTATGTTGCCCAGGCTGGCCTCAAACCTCTAGATTCAAGGGATCCTCCCACCTTAGCCCAATGCTTTCACTCTCTCCATATTCTATTTATTTATTTATTTATGAGTCAGACTCTCATTCTCCCGCCCAGGCTAGAGTGCAGTGGCATGATCATGGCTACTGCAGCCTCGACCTGTTGGGCTCAGGTGCTCCTCCTTCCTCAGTCTTCCAGGTAGTTGGGACTACAGGCGTGTGCCACTATCCTCAGTTCATTTTTTTGTTTTTTTATTTATTATAGAGACGAGGTTTTGCCATGTTGCACGGGCTGGTCTTGAACTCTTGGGCTCAGGCTATCCTCTAAACTCAGCCTCCCAAAGTACTGGGGATGACAGGCATGAGCCACCACGCCTGGCCTGTATTCTCTTACTTTATTTATTTATTAGGATTTTTTTTTTCAAATTTTAAAGATGTGGGGTATAATTCAGGATTAGGTATAGCCGGGCTCGGTGGCTCAGCCTGTAATCCCGTGCCTTTGGGAGGCAGAGGTGAGTGGATTGCCTGAGCCCGCGGGTTCGAGACCCACCTGGGCAACTTGGTGAAACCTCATCTCTACAATAAATCAAAAACTGGCTGGGCGTGGTAGCACGTGCCTGTAATTCTGGCTACTCGGAAGGCTGAGGCGGAAGGATCGCCGGAGCCCAGTGGGGCAAGGCTGCGGTGGCCGGGAGCGGCCACTGCACTCCAGTCTGGGCGACAGAGTGAGACTCCCACTCAAAAAAAAAAAAAAAGGATTAGGTATATAGGTGGTCATCGTACAGGTAAAGTTTGGGCCTCCCTTTGGTACCCACTTCAGCTGTTTTGAGATCAGGTAGCCTATTCTCTTACTTTAGAAATGATATTCACAGCCAGGCTTGGTGGCTCATGCCTGTCATTCCAGTGCTTTGGGAGGCCAAGACGGGAGGACTACTTGAGGCCAGGAACTTGAGACCAGCCTGGGCAACATAGACCTTATCGCTAAAAAAAAAATAATTAGCTAGGCATGATGGCTCATGTCTGTAGTCCTAGCTACTTGGGAGGCCAAGGCAGGAAGATTGCTTGAGGCCAGCAGTTTGAGGCTGTAGTGAGCTAAGATCACACCACTGTACTCCAGCCTGGGCAACAGAGTGAGACCAGGAAGGAAGGAAGGAAGGGGGAAAGGAAGGAAGGGGGGAGGAAGAGAGGGAGGGAAGATGGAAGGAAAGAGGAGGGAGGGAAGGAAGGAGGGAGGGAGGAAGGGAGGAAGAAAGGAAGGAAATGATCTGTGTGTGTAAAATGCCTAGTGCAGTGAGCACTCATTAGAAACGGTCGTTATTTTTCATAAGGAATGAATGAGCATATATGAACCATCTTTCAGGGTATGGCATTTCGGAGGCAGCAATAAGTACCCCAAGTTTTCTTTTACTTTTGGTTTTTTCCCTTCCAGACTCTTGTCTGGATCTGAAGCCTCAAAAGATGCCATGTGGCCCTGATTTGCCCAGCATGACAGACTGTCAGCGCAGGCCTGGAGACCACCGCTGTCCTGCCCAGCTCCGGTCCCCAGGGCGGTGGCCTGACCATGTATCTCAGGTCCTTTCCTTGGCCAGAGGTGGGCGACTGATGGGCAAGCTGCCCCCTGATAGCAAAGATGGCAGCTGGGAGTCAGAGTTCCCTGCTCTCTCTCCTCTCATGCCTAGTCTCATGCCTAGTTGCTCCCCCACACTGTTCTGGAAGTTTCCACATCCCTGACCCTGGAGTGTCGACAGTTATCCTGGATCTTTTGGCTCTAGGTGAGAATTTCAGAGCCAGCAGCCTGGATTCAAATTCTCCTCTATCCCTCTCTGTCTTTGTGATCTGGGGTATGATGCACTTTGCCTCAGTTTGCTTATCTGAAAACAGGGCTAATGCCAGCATCTACCTCACAGGCTTTGCTGGGAGGAATAAATGAGCTTAAACATGTCATGTGCTTAGGACAGGGCCTGGTCTGCGATATTTGTTCCTTGTGGGATGGAAAGTTTCATGAGGGCAGGGACTGGGGCTATCTAACCACTAGATCCTCAGAGCCTTTCAGGCAACCAGTATTTGTGGAATGAATAAACTTTCCCTCAGGCTGGGCATGGTGGCTACACCTATAATCCCAGCACTTTGAAAGACTGAGGTAGGAGTATTGTCTGAGTCCAGGAGTTCAAGACCAGCCTGGGCAACATGGCGAGACCTGGTCTCTACAATTAAAAAAAAAAAAAATTAGCCAGACCTGGTGATATGGGCCTATGGTCCCAGCTACTCTGGAGGCTGAAGCAGAAGGATTGCTTGAGCCTAGGAGGTCAGGGCTGCATTCTAGCCTGGGACACAGTGAGACTCCAACTACAAAAAAAAAAAAAAGAACTTGCTGAAATAAAAATGATTTAAAACAAACAAGCAAGCCCGGGCACAGTGACTCTTGCCTGTAATCCCAGCCTTTGGGAGGTGGAGGAGAGAGGATTGCCTGAATTCAGGGGTTTGAGAACAGCCTGGGCAAATTGGCAAGACCTCATCTCTACAATAAATCAAAAAATTAGCCAGGCGTGGTGGCATACACCTGTAGTTCCAGCTACTTGGAAGACTGAGGAGAAAGGATCACCTGAGCCTAGCAAGTGGAGGCTGCAGTGGCTGTGAGTGTGCCACTGCACTCCAGCATGGATGATAGAGTGAGACTCTGACTCAAAAACAAACAAACAAAAAAATTCCCTTTCTTAGCAGGCCCAGCCTTTATCTGGTGACCTATTTAAAAATTAAATACAGTAAAACTAGGATCATCAGTTTTGGTAATAATACCAGCAGCAGCACATACCTTTGGGCTTAAGTCTGAGGGATGACCATTATGTCTATGGATCCCTTTCTATCCTAAAAAAAAAATAAGTTTTGGCCAGGTGTGGTGGCTTAAGCCTATAATCCCAGCACTTTGGGAGGTCAAGGTGAGAGGACTGCCTGAGCCCATGGGTTCAAGACCAGCCTGGGCAACTTGGCGAGACCTCATCTCTACAATAAAACAAAAAATTAGCTGGGCATGGTGGTACATGCCTGTAGTTCCAGTTACTTGGAAGGTTGAGGCGAAAGGATGGCCTGAGCCCAGCAGGTCAAGGTTGCGGTAGCTGTGAGCATGCTACTGCACTCCAGCCTGGGCAACAGAGTGAGACTCCAACTCAAAAAAAAAAAAAAAAAGTTTACTCTCTTGTATCTTCACTAGCTCACTTTCTGCCATGGTGACATGTTCATTTCTGGTAAATCTCTCCTTTCTCTATATTTTAGTGGCCCTGAGAATTACAAAGGGGCGGGGGAGGAAAGCCCTCCCAAGGCCTTTTGGGGGCAGGTGAATAAGAGGCAGCATCTTTTTTTTCCTTTTTTTTTTTTTGAGTTGGAGTCTCACTCTGGCACCCAGGCTGGAAAGCAGTGGCATGCTCACGGCCACACTGGCTTTGACCTGCTGGGCTCAGGCCATCCTTCCGCCTCAGCCTTCCAAGTGAGCCAGAACTACAGGCGCATGCTACCACGCCTGGCTAATTTAGAGCTCTGGGCCTTTTGAGAAGCAGGTGAATGGGGAGGACTGTTGCCTTCTTCGTCTCAACAAGTATTTGCTGACCATTTGCATGGACTTGGACTTGCCTGGGCCTCAACTGATCCGAGACAGACTTGCGCTCTGCCCTCATGGGCTCGCAGGCTGGGATGGGAGACAGATCTCAATAAAATGATCTCACAAACATATCAAGGCATGCTGAGAGACAGAAGCGCGGGCGAGTCGTGCCAGTGAAGACTTCAAGATCATCCTTGAAAGGGTAAGACTTTCCCTGGCCCTGGTGAGTGGAGGACCGTCTCCCAACAAACCTCTCTCCTACTGCCTGGGCTTCCAGAACATGTGTGCTGCAGTCTTCCCTGGGGTAGGTGGGGTTTGCTGCCTTCCCAAGATTTCTTGACTATCATCCTGTTTACTGGGGATTCCCCTGCAGTGTGTGCCCATGTGTGGTTGATACTCGGGGCACAGAGCCCTGTAGGAAGAAGCCCATCAAATGAGGCACAGAGGCCCGCCTCCCCGAATGTGCCACGCTTGCTCCTGCCTCTTGGGACTTGTCCAAGCACTTCCGCTGCCTGGAACACCCTTTCCTGCCACACCTGCTTGTGACCCGGGCCATACATCATCCTGGCCGCACCTCCTCTGATGCCCCGGGGATGTGCCGGGCCTTTTTCTGGGTTCCTGCCGCAGCACGCTGCGCATAATTCTCTCATGTTCCCTGTAGCCGGCAGCAGGATGGAAGGCAAGGACATGCGTTGGAATCCTTGTTCCTTCGGGTTGTTTGGAAGATTAAATGAGGTAACATGAAAATGGTGCTTGGCACTGTGCCAAGCACATGGCACAGGCTATCTCATGCTGGCTAGAGAGGCTTCAGATGATGGGCAGGGACCACATTGTACATTCCTTTATACCCCAGCTTCTGGCTCAAGTCCTGGGGCTTCCCCATAACTACTGGCATCTACCTGTCTAACTATCATCTATCTTTTTTTTCTTTTTGAGTTGAAGTCTCACTCTGTCGCCCAGGCTGGAGTGCAGGGGCACGCTCACGGCCACCACAGACTCAACCTGCTGCGCTCAGGTGATCCTTCTGCCTCAGCCTTCCAAGTAACTGGAACTTCAGGCATGCACCACCACGCCTGGCTAATTTTTTGATTTATTGTAGAGATGAGGTCTTGCCAAGTTGCCCAGGCTGGTATTGAACCCGGGGGGACAATCCTCTCACCTTGGCTATGATTATGGGCGTGAACCACCACGCCTGGCCCATCTATCTATTTTTTGAGTCGGGGTCTTACTCTGTTGCCCAAGATGGAGTACAGTGGCATGATCACGGTTCACTGCAGCCTTGACTGGCCGGGCCAGCTGGGCTCAGGTGATCCTTCTGCCTTAGCCTCCTGAGTTGCTGGGACTACAGGTGCATGTCACCATACCCGGCTAACTTTTTGATTTTTTTATAGAAAGGAGGCCTTGCCCAGGCTGGTCTCAAACTCCTGGCCTTAAGTGATCCTCCCACCTTGGCCTCCCAAAGTGCTGGGATTAAGGCATAAACCACCACGCCTGGCTGGCATCTATATTTTGCCAGAGGAATTTGAAATCCATGTGCCTTCATGTTTCCTGAACCTCTCAAAGGATATACACAAGCAGGCAGAGCTATGGCCCCAGTCTAGGAAGAAGCTGGATTCATGTCACTGACAACTCCTCCTTGGGATTTTTCTTGTGTTTTTCTCCAGAGTTCAGTTATCCCCTGGGAAACTTTCTACCCCACTGTGTCTGCACAGAATTCTACCCTGGGGAGGCTGTGGATTCTGTTTCCTGTGTGCCACGTGACCTTCAGAAGTCTTTTTGTCCACCTCTTCCTTCAGCAAGTGGACAGAACAAGTCTCTTCCTACTCAGCATCAGAGATCTATGAGGGGCATCAGCATGCCAGCCTGCAGCCCACCCCTCATCCCACTCCCCTCCTGGGGAGGCCCCTGTGGAGCCACAAATCCTGCCACAAACTGTCTTTCATCCTCATCCTACCAGCCTCAATTTAAGCTGGCTTCCTGTGATACTTCTCAGCCTTGGAGAGAGCCATTCTTCGGTGAAGTATCATCTGATGACAACCAGGGACTAGGATGGCTAGTGATTCACAGACACCACAACATTGCCTTCCTGGACCTTACTGTCCCCTTCCGCTCAGTGTCCAGGGAACATTTAGGGCCATACCCTAACCTCACTAGCTCTCTGCAGTTCAGAGTCCTGTTCTAAGGATCGAGCCCCCTCCTCCCATTTTCCAGATGGAGAAGTTGAGGCACTGAGCCACAAAGAGTTTTCTGTGCAAAATCTGCTAGTGAATATCCAAAGGGAAGCCTGGGCTGTTTATCACAGGGTTTCCCATCATGCTTACGTTGTCGGAGGCCCCCAGACACCCGGTGCCCAGGGTGTGCAGGGGTTGGATTGGTCAGGCTCCTCCTCACCCCTGCAGTCCTGGCCACAGCATCGCGCCCGTTCTGCACTCTCCTCTCTGTCTCGCCTCCTCCCTGTGCCAGGGCCAAGCCACCTGTGATGCCTTCCAAACCACCCGTAGCTGACCACAGAAACCCAGGGGAACCCACAGGTTGAACCCCGGGTCCAGAGCTGTTGGGGGTGGGGAGTGGAACCGGCAGAAAGAGCCAACACATGCTGTAAGACGCAGGCACCCGTGTCCTCCAGCCCAATCACAGCCTGGCAGCAGGGAAAAACCGAAGCAGACGACTCACTCATGTTCCGCCCGAGCCTCTTCAGCACATTTTTCCCTTCTGAAAATATTCCTTAACAAAGAGCTGCCTGCTTCTGGCAGGCCCCGACCCAGCCCCACTGGGTCTCAAATGCCAGGAGAGAAGGAAGCCGCTTTGTTGTGGCCGAACACACTGGTCGTGGGAGAAGGAGCTCATGCAGGCTGTCAGGGGCCTGGATGTCCACACTGGCTCTGCCATCTGAGGCCAGCGGGCGTGAGGGGTCAGGATGCTTGTCCTACCAGTCTGGGCAGACTTCAGGACTGATGCCAGGAGCAGCCAGAACCCCTCCCTCCCCACCAGGGGGGTGGTATAAATCAGGAGGCAGGCAGTGATTCCTTTGGGACACAGGGGCAGGAGAGAGAGTGAGCATCCTTCTCTTTGAAAAGGGCAAGGTGGCAGAGATGGGTAGAGGGCAAGAGGCCTGGGACGGGTGCCCACAGGTGCAGGTGCTGGGAAGTCTGGGGCCCCCGTCACCCTCCAGAGCCCCAGAGTGGGTGCCAGTGCTGGGAGGCTGGTGTGGAGGGGCAGACTGCCTGGCAGGGCAGTCATCTCATGGTCTTCTGAGTCTCTGCTTGAGCTGGGAGAGCTGCCAGGGGCTCCTGGAGGGTCTGGGCAGGTGGGAATCGACAGAGGTGGAGCAGTGCTGAGCACTCGTGTGTGTAGGGGCAGAGGCCGGGCAGATCCCAAATGCCTGGGTCTGTGTTGGCACTCCTAAGTTTCTCCATGTGTGTTGGGGGGGCCAAGTGACCCACTGTGTGTACGTGTTGGGAGGTTCTCAGAAAGATGGGTGTCTATGGATAGAAAGGGAGGTGGTTTGGAATATCTACTGGGAGGTCCTGAGCACAGGTGGGCTTTTCAGGAAGCCGGGATCCAGGTGGGTCAGGATCTGTGGAGCTACCACCAGAGAGTGCTGGGTGGACCCCGAGGAGTGATTTTTAGGGGTGCCCTTGGCAGCGGAGATGGGCTAGCAGGCTGAGCTGAGGCCGGTGCGAAGGGTTAGGAAATTCGATTTCTAGAGCTTAGGGAAGGGTTCTGTGGGGTCAGCAGGGAGGGGTTGGGCCTTGAGGCTGGTGTCTTTGGGGAGAGGTGGGGACAGGTCTGGGCCAAAGATAGGATGTGAAATGAGGGGGTGCGGGCACGGGGTGGCAAGTGTTGGGGCAGAAGGGAGGGGTCCTGAGGGATCAGGGCAGAGGGTGGGGGGGT
>NW_007245999.1:39908-41514 GCF_000164805.1 Carlito syrichta
AGGAGCCGCTGCCCCGCCCCCGAGGCCCGGTCGGCCAATTCACCGCCCCCAGGCACCCTGGCTCCGCCCACCGCCCAGGAGTGACGGAGCGTCTGGCCAATCCTTGGCCAATCCTTGAGGCGGGCCCTGGCGACGGTCAGAAGGTTGCCGCCTCTGACTCGAGAAGCGAATTGAAATAAGGAAAGTGTTGAAGGACGGGCAGTTTTGCCTATAGAAATGAGGAATCTTGTTGATCAACACCTGATGAGGCCAATAAAGAGGAAGGAGGGGTGTGTCTCTGGCGGAAAGCTGCGGCCCTGAGGAACCCCAGGCAGAGGCGGCCAAGCACTTGGCACTAAGCCCCGCCCAGGGCCAGGCTTTCTGTCCAATAACGATACAACCTGAGACGTCCATTATTATCTGTCCCTCAAACCTCTGCCCTGGCAACTGTAGGGGCGCTATAAAGAAGATTGACATCTAAGAAACCAGTGATACAGAAGGAAGGCGGGGAAGTGTCACTCTTTGGCCAATGGGTATGTGAGACTGGTGTGAGGCAGGCGCCCTGGGCGGTGGGGCTTGAGGCTTGGGTTGAATGAAACAGGGGCGGGGCCAACGGAGGGGCGTGGTCTATGACAAGAATGGGGCGGGGTCAAGCAAGGGAGGGGCTCATGGGTTGGGTCAGAGAAGGGGCGTTGCCAAAAACCTGAAGGCTAACTGGAAGGTGATGGAATCGCATCCTGTCTGAGGCCGGCTTCATGGTGGGGACGGGCGACTGGGGTTGAAAGGAGCACATGGAAGAGTCAAGCCGTCCCCTGCCCTAGTCTAGGCCAGGTTAAATATCTTCTCTGAAGCTCCTAGTGCCGCGTGTTCTTCCATCAAAGCTCTGATCGCGCTCTCATCCTCCACCCTCCCAGACTGATAGCTCCCCAGGGAGGGGGCATACCAGGGCCTGTCGGGTTTCTCCCGGGATCCCAGCATTGGAACCCTGCACTTGGGAGCTGCTTATAATGTTGGATGAATGAATGATTGAGCCCCTGACTGTTTTAACAGGGAAGGGTGGGGTGGGAATCATTCAAGTTGGAGAGAGACATGTAGGTACAGTCATTGACAGTGGGCAAGACTGAGCATAGTAATTGACAATTTTCCACCCCAAGATGCAGGGGTGGGCCCTGAAGGGGTTAGGGCAGGGAAGAACTCCGTCATAGAAGAGATGCTGACAGTCATAGGTTCAAATGGGGACTGAAAGAGCTGAACCCAGGATGGGGCATGTTAGGACTTTTTAAGGTCTGAAATCTCAATCTTCCTGTAGTAGAGGGTTTCGTCTGGTCCTGAGCGTAATGACTGACTTCCATGCATGCTCCCTGGCCCTGTCCATCTCTTTCTGCTTCTCCTTCCCTCTTACTGACTGTACTGCACCTATTAACATTCTGGAACTGCTAAGAAAAGACCCTGAACATATTTCTAAAAGCTTGGCTGGTAAAAATAAATCTAATAGCTGGGCGCGGTGGCTCACACTTGTAATCTCAGCACTTTGGGAAACCGAAGTGGGAAGATTGCTTGCAGCCAGGAGATTGAGACCAGCCTGGGCAAGACCTCATCTCTACAAGAAGAAAAAAAAAAAAAAGCA
>NW_007245999.1:41950-43606 GCF_000164805.1 Carlito syrichta
TCCTGGGCTCGGGCGATCCTTCCGCCTCAGCCTTCCAAGTAGCTGGAAATACAGGTGCGCGCTACCACTTTCGGCTCATTTTTTATTTATTGTAGAGATACGGTCTCGCCAAGTTGCCCAGGTGGGTCTCGAACCCATGAACTCAGGCAATCCACTCACCTCATCCTCCCAAAGCACGGGATTACAGGCTGAGCCACTGAGTCCAGCTCACTTTTTCAAAAAATTAAATAAAAAGTCTTTACTTTCTAACCTTTAAAGCCAGTGTTTGTGCTGGTTGTTCATAGTTCTGGCAAAGTCAGAAGGTGACTTTGGACTTACAGAGTCTGAAGTTGAAGTGAATCTCATCAACACTGTCCTCTAGTTCCTGGGTGGACATGGCAGGGGGTTGTGGACCCCACCAGACATGGTTAGTGATGGGATGTGGGGTATACATTAAGTCAGGAAAGCAGGACTCCATAGGGCTCAAGCGACCAGAAAGGGGCAATCTCTGAGCTGGTTGCCCTTGGTCTCTCAGTGTGGGAGACTGAGGAACCATCACAAGGGCCAAAGTCTTGGGATTTGTTGCTGCTATCGGGCATTCTCCCCAAGAGTGATTTCCTCAGGGAAGAATAGTTGTTGTGAGCCAAAACTTCTGAGGAACAGAAAAACTGCAGCAGTTTGGGAGGCCGAGGCAGGAGGATTGCTTGAGCCCAGGAGTTAGAGACCAGCCTGGACAACATAGTTAGACTTCATCTACAGTAAATAAAATTTTTTTAAAAAATTAGCCAGACATGGTGGCACATACCTGTAGTCCCAACTACTCAGGAGGCTGAGATGGAAAGATTGCCTGAGCTCAGGAAGTGGAGGCTGCAGTGAGCCCTGATTGTGCCACTGCACTCCAGCCTGGGCAATAGAGTGAGACCCTGCTTCAAAAAAAGAAAAAAAAAGTAGCCTGGGCCCTCTCGTCCTAGAAGAGTAGCTGCAATGTGAGAGTCAGAGTGGTCTGTAGTGGTTCAGTCCTGGGTGGGGTCCAGGACCCTCCCAGAAACAGGTCATGACCAGGGAGTTTCTGGGGCCTTTCTTGGGAGATGGATATCACTTTTTGGAGTCAAATTTATTTAAAGACTATTAAAAGACTTTAGGCACTAGCTCATGCTTGTAATCCAAGCCCTTTTGGAGGCTGGGGTGAGGAGATTGCTTGATGTCAGAAGTTAAAGACCAGCCTGGGCAGCATAGCGAGACCCCTTCCTTTCTACATAAAGTTAAAAAATGAGCTGGGCATGGTGATGTGAGTCTGTAGTCTCAGCTACTTGGGAGACCGAGGTGCAAGGATCCCTTGAGTTCAGAAGTTAGAGGCTGCAGTGAGCTATGATTGTGCCACTGGACTACAGCCTGGGAGACAGAGCAAGATCCTACTTTTGCTGTGATTTAGCCAATAAAAAAAAAATTTTTTTTTAGTTGAAATCTCACTCTGTCACCCAGGCTGGAGTGCAGTGGCATGCTCACCGCCACCACAGCCTCAACCTGCTGGGCTCAGGTGATCCTTCCGCCTCAGCCTTCCAAGTAGCTGGAACTATAGGGATGTGTCACCTCGCCCGGCTAATTTTTCTTTTTCTTTTTTTTGAGTTGGAGTCTCACTCTGTCACCCAGACTGGAGTGCAGTGGCCGCTCCCGGCC
>NW_007245999.1:43683-45060 GCF_000164805.1 Carlito syrichta
TCGAGGCTGCGGTGGCCGGGAGTGGCCACTGCACTCCAGTCTGGGTGACAGAGTGAGACTCCAACACAAAAAAAACCCAAAACCAAAAACAAAAAACAAGTAGCTGGAACTATAGGTGCGCGCTACCACGCCCGGCTAATTCTTGATTTATTGTAGAGATGAGGTCTCACCAAGTTGCCCAGGCTGGTCTCGAACCCATGGGCTCAGGCAATCCTCTCACCTCGGCCTTCCGAAGTGCAGGGATTATAGGTGTGAGCCACTGCATCTGGCCTAACAAATTTTATAATCAATTTGTTTTCTGGGTTAAACTTTAGACTCAAAATTCTTTGTTATGAATGTTGATAATTGTGGACCTGAAATTTGTACTTTGTCACATAGTTCACAAAAAAGGCGCAGATAATTGTAGCTTCTTCTACCAAGAGGTGAAGTCTGTTTCCCCACTACTTGAATCTGAATTGATCTTATGCCTTGTTCTGACCAATAGAATGCCTCAGGAATGATGCTGTGCTTATTTGAGCCTTGGCCTTAAGAGATCATAAAAAAATAAATAATAATGATAAACAATAATATCTATTTTGTCTGATATTAGTATAGACACCCGACTCTGTTGGTTGCTATTTGCATGAAATATCTTTTAAAAAATAATTTAACCTTCAATCTGTGTCTTTGGAGCTAAAGTGAGTCTCTCTTTTTTCTTAGCTCACTGCAGCCTCAAACTCCTGGGCTCAGGCAATCCTCCTGCCTCAGTCTTCCAAAGTGCCAGGATTATAGATGTGAGCCACTGTGTCCATTTTAAATTTTGTAGAGGTAAGATTGTCCTATGTTGCCCAGGCTAGTCTTGAACTCTTAGCTTTAAGCAACCCTCTCACCTTGGTCTCCCAAAGTGCTGAGATTACAGCAGTGAGCCAACACACCTGGCCAATCTCTGCTTTTTGATTGGAGAATTTAACTCACTGATATTTAAATAAATTACTGATAAAGACAGACTTACTTCTGCTATTTGCTACTTGTTTTCTGTATCTTTTTTTTTTTTTTTTTGAGTTGGAGTCTCACTCTGTCGCCTAGGCTGGAGTGCAGTGGCACACTACCGGCCAACCCAACGTTAACGTGCTGGGCTCTGGCGATCCCTCCGCCTCAGTCTTCCAAGTACCCGGAACTACAGGTGCTCGTTACCATACCCAGCTAATTTTTGATTTATTGTAGAGACAAAGTTTCACCAAGTTGCCCAGGCTGGTGTCGAACCCGCAGGCTCAGGCAATCCACTTGCCTTAACCATTTTTGACCTTTCTTTCTTTCTTTCTTTCTTTCTTTCTTTCTTTCTTTCTTTCTTTCTTTCTTTCTTTCTTTCTTTCTCTTTCTTTCTTTCTTTCTCTTTCT
>NW_007245999.1:45080-48503 GCF_000164805.1 Carlito syrichta
GCAATACCACGCCCAGCTAATTTTTGATTTATTGTAGAGATGAGGTCTCACCAAGTTACCCGGGTGGGTCTCGAACCCACAGGCTCAGGCAATCCACACACCTCGGCCTCCCAAAGTGTTGGGATTACAGGCTGAGCCACCGAGCCCGGCCCGCATTTTCTTCATAACTGCTTTCTTTTGTGTCTAGCTGATTTTTTCTTGTAGCGAACCATTTTTATTCCCTTCTTATTTCCCTGTTCATTTCCTTTGGAAAATTGAACAATTTCAAATTATACTGATTTTACTTCAATAACACTGAAAGATTCTGGTCCTGTGCAGGTCCGTCCTACACCACTCCTTACAGTGTTGTCATCATCAGAAATAACCTCTTTATACATCATGTGACCAATAACATAGGTTTATATATATTTTTTGAGTCAGAGTCTCACTCTGTTTCCCAAGTTGGAGGGTAGTGGCCCTCTCACAGCCACCGCAGCCTCGAACTGCTGGACTTAGGCAATCCTTCCACCTCAGACTTCCAAGTAGCTGGAACTACAGGCATGTGCCACCATGCCCAGCTAATTTTTCTTGATTTTATTGTAGAGATGAGGTCTCACTATGTTGCCCAGGCTGGTCTCAAACCCTTGGGCTCAGGCAGTCTTCTCACCTTGGCCTCCCAAAGTGCCTGGATTATAGGCGTGAGCCACCATGCCCAGCCGATTTATAAATTTTTTATGCATTGTCTTTCAAATCCTTTAAGAAGTAAGGGTGGTTCCAACTCAAAAAGTACAATAATTCTGACTTTGTTAGTTGCCCATGTATTTACCTTTACTGGAAGTTTTAATTTCTTCATTTGACTTTGAGGTACTGTCTAGTGACTTTTCATATCAATCTAAAGGGTTGTCTTTGGCATTTCTTGCAAGACAGGACTCATGGTCATAAATTCCTTCAGCTTTTATTTATCTGGGAATGTCTTAATTTCTTCCTCATATTTGAAGGACAGTATTGAAAGATATAGAATTCTTGGTTGGCGGTTTTTCTCTTTCAGGGATATAAATAAATATGTCATCACACTGTCTTCTGGTGTCCATGAAAAAAATTTTTTTTGAGATTGTGTCTTGCTCTGTGGCCTAGGCTAGAGTGCAGTCACATGATCATGGCTCACTGCAGCTTTCACCCCTTGGGCTCAAGTGATCCTCCTGATTTAGCCTCTCAAGTAGCTGGGGTGACAGGTACACACTGTTACACCTGGCTAATTTTTTTCTTTTTTTTTTTTTTGAGTAGAAGTCTCACTCTGTCTCCCAGGCAGGAGTGGAGTGCAGTGGCATGCTCATGATCACGCAGCCTCGACCTACTGGGCTCAGGCAATCCTTCCACCTCAGCCCTCTAAGTAACTGGAAACATAGGTATGCACCACTACGCCCAGCTAAGTTTTTGATTTATGGTAGAGACGAGGTCTTACCAAGTTGCCCGGTCTGGTCTTGAAACCCTTCACTCAGGAAACCCTGTAGCCTTCACTTTTCAAAGTGCTGGGTTTACAGGCATGAGCCACCATGCCTGGCCTTTTTGAGAAAGATTTTTGCCCATGTTTTCCTTTAGCTCTTTGAGCATATCAAAGATAGTTGTTTTAAAGTCTTTGTCTAATAAGTCTAATATCTGTATTTCCTCAGGGGTGCTTTCTGTTAAATTATCATTTTTTCTTTTGAATGGGCCATGGTTTCCTATTTCTCTGTATGTGTGATTTTGTTGCTGTTGTTGAAAACTAGACATTTGAGTATTTGTTTATTTATTTTGAGTTGGGGTCTCACTCTGTTGCCCTGACTGGAGTGCAATGGCACACTCCTGGCCACTGCAGCCTCGACCTGCTGGGTTCTGGCGATCCTTCTGCCTCAGCCTTCCAAGTAGCTGGAATTACAGGCACGCGCTACCACGCCTGGCTAATTTTTGATTTATTGTGGAGACAAGGTCTCGCCAAGTTTTCCAGGCTGGTCTCCAACCCGTGGGCTCAGGCAATCCACTCGCCTCAGCCTCCCAAAGTGCTGGGATGACAGGCTGAGCCATCAAGACCGGCTTTGAATATTTATAATATGCTGACTTTGGATGTCAGATTGTCTCCCTGCCCCAGGTTTTGCTGATTTGTTGTTTGTTTCATTTATTGTTGAAAAGCTGTAGCAGCCCATTTGGTTTAGTGACTTTCCCAAACTATTTTTGTAAAGAATATATTCCTCATTGTGTGCATTCACTGAAGTCTTTATTCCTTAGCTTGTGCTCAGCTAGTGTTTTGACAGAGATTTTCTTGAACATCAAGCAAAAAAACAAACAAACGAAAAAACTCACCTTCATCTCACTCAGGCTTTGCAGGTGGGCTCTATGCTAGAAAACTTTTTCAGCACTTAGCCTTGCACTGTGCTTAGGGATCAGCCTGAGTAAACCTTAGTATATTCACAGGTCTCTTCTGAGCATGCATCTTGTCCTGGCATGCACCTGTCTTTCTAAACCCCCTGTATAGGCAGGTGTTTCTGAATGTCCTAATTTTCCAAAGAAATTCTCCCCAGATTTTGATCCTGAGGCTTAGACTTTCTTTTCTTTCCGCCTTCCTCTCTCCCTCCCTCTCTCCTCCCTTCCTTCTTTCCTTCTTTCTCATAACCACTAGACCACCAGGGATCCTCTTGCCACTTTATTTATTCTATCTGTTGTATTTATCTATTGTGTGTTTTGACTGTAATCTTTGTGCCGGACCTCTGCGGTTCGTTAGTTTGGCTTGCAGTGTTTTTGAGCAGTGACCACCACATTTCCAGCCCAAGTTTCAAGTTAGGCAAAACAGACATGAGCACCTTGTATCAATCCTTGGGGTAGCTCTCAGACAGGTTGGGGCAGACATACACTGTAATTTGTGAGTAAAACCTGCTTTGCTCTTGCCAGAAGCAAGAACTAGAGTCTCACTAGAGTTCTGGAATTCCTGGGAATGTGAGCTTTTTTTTTTTCTGCAGCCACCAGGCCAGGGAGGAAGTGGGACAAAGGCAAGCAGAAACACCGCAAAGCCTTCCTATCATCCTGATGTTGCTTTTTTCTTTATTCAACGTGCGCTTGATTGCTGTAAACCTTTGACTGTTTCCTTGAGTTCTGACAAAATTCAATCAGACAGTTTCTGCTTGTTTTTTAATGCTCCCGTGTGGGAATGGGAGTTTAAAATGGCCTACTTTGCCATTTTGGAGTGCTCTTGCTTGTCTTTCTTTTCTTCCTTCCTTTCTCCCTTCCCCCCTCCTCCTTCCCTCCCTTCCTTCCTTCTCATAACCACTAGATCACTAGGGATTCTCTTGTCACTGTATTCATTTATTATTATTTATTTATTTTTAGAGAAAAGGTCTGGCTTTGTTGCCCAGGCTAGGGTACGGTGGCATGATCATAGCTCGTTATTGCCTCAAACTTTTTTTTTTTTTTTTT